>NW_018235792.1:0-2291 GCF_001263595.1 Phalaenopsis equestris
TCTCCAAGCCCTTGACTTTCCTTCTCTCTCTCTCTTCCTTCTTCGAACTCTCTCTCACTCACGCCTCTCTTTAGCCTTTCTTCCGATGCCCTAGACTTCCCTCACTTTTATTAGAGGTTGTCTCCCTCCAAAAAGAATTCAAAATTACCTCCAAAATTCTATCCAAAAGTCAACCCTTTTGAATTCCAAAAGACATGTCTACTGATCTATGCGACATATCCCTTCATAAAAGAACCTTTCAAAGTATTTAGATGCATTAAATAACTCCACATTAAATCACTCCATGGGGCATTTAGAACAAGTGACCCCTTTGAAATTTGCATAAAATTAGTTCCAAACTGTCTTAATTTGTAAAACGTTGTCTCTGCATCCTGAGGAGATGGTACTGGCGCTTCAGGCGCGAACTTGCTCAAGACCGTGTTGTTCTGGGTTATGATGCTTCAAGCGCCAACTCTCTATAAATGGCACTTCAGGCACCAGTTTTAGCACTTCAAGCACCAGTTCTATCGATTGAGGCACCAGTTCTATTGCTTCAGGTGCCAGAATCACAAAATTTATTGTTTTGACTCCAAATTTTGTCCTTTTTGCTACTTTTTCTCCAAATACCTAAAATTGATGTACCAACAACAAAAACATGAAAACGCCCTTCTTTAAAGTACAATATCACCAAAAATAAGCATTAAATGTATTCTTAAAATAACACATTATTTTAGTGTGTTAAAATCTCTCAAACTTAATTGTTACTTGACCTCAAGTGACACTTTTACTACATAAAATATATGACTTAGGATAGAGATTAAATTATTAACTTCTATACTTTAGTTTCATAAAAAAAATAGTAAAGTTTAAAAAACACTTTTAATAACTTAGATTCAAACTCTAAGTTTGAGAGTACTTAGTATTCAAATCTAAGATTTCTGAATCTCTATTTATTTCAAGAAGAATTGTAATTTATCATATCAAAAATACTTAGAATATTCATATGAAAAAGAACTTCATGAAAACTTTACTAGTAATGCTGCTAATAATCCAATACACTTTTGAAAATGTAATAGAATCTTTTCTTTAAGTTGATTCAAGTGAAGTCAATTTTTTATTAGACATCTCCTCGAACTTCTCGTCACACTTTTTTTTCTTTTCTTTTTTTTTTTTTATTTTAGGATCTTTTCAATCTTTTCTTTTCTTTCTCTTTTTCTTTTCCAAGTGAGGATTACTATATCTGGATAGTCTTTAAAGATTTTGTACTTCACTGTCCTCTACTTAAAGTCAAATCTCTATACTTTTCCTCACTTTATAAATTTATATTAGTTTATGATTTTTCATAAAGTCTCATTCCTTTCTTCTTACATGAAACTCTGATTACTTCAAAAATATAATCTCCTTACTTTAAATAGAAAAACATAGTCTTATCTTTTCATACCAAATATCTTTAACTTTAGAATTGACTTTCATTAATAAAAACTTTTACCTAAATTTACCATAATATTTATAAACATAAATATAATCATTTAAAGTTAAATCTTAATACCTCATACCATGTTACATTATGTTTTTTTAAGAGTATAGTTATTTAAGGAAAAATAAAATTTAGTTTACTCCTTTGCAAAATAAAATTTTCATTCCCCCAAACTTAAGTTCTTAAGTGATTTTTAAAAAGTGCTAGATATAAAATTTAATAGGTGAAAGAATTTAGTAAATGCATGAAAATAAAAACTAACCTATAGAGGATTTCTGACTATAAATCTTGGCTCTGACATACTGCAGGTACTAACTATAAAACTACATACAGGCTTTAAAGCATTAAATAAAACATTATATATTCTAAAGTAGAAAATACTACAATTATAGAAAATGTAAAAATCTATAGTTACTATTACAATTAGGTCCACAGTTCAACATTAAAATGAAAGTTTTTACTACAACAGTTTCAAATAAAACAAACTACAAACAATCTAAATAACAAACAAACATGAAACAAACATACTAAACTCCTATAAATATCAGTCTTCATCCCCTTCCTTGACCTTCATCCCTTTTCTCATCATCATCATCATCATCTTCTTCTTCTTCTTCATCATGATCTGGAGTATAAGGAGTGAAAGTGAGGCAAGTTGAAAATTCCACATTATACTCACCCATAAGAATCTAACCATAGTCTCCTTATAAGCTATATCATCTTGAACTCTCCTCTGCTTATATTGATCATTATAAGCATTTCTTGCTTCAATTTCTCCAATCCTAGTTTGTATATTCACAATATCCACTTGTTGAATCATAAGCTGCTCCATAAT
>NW_018235793.1:0-267 GCF_001263595.1 Phalaenopsis equestris
GGGCACCACAAACAACAAAAACTCAGCGGACACCCGTGGACACACTTGTGGACACCCGTGGACACCACCTTTTTCAGCCTCCCATTGTTTCTTTTAAATTTGTAGAAGAGTTTTCAAGATTTGCCCAAGCGTCCCTTCAAAAATCGTCCACTTTTAATGCATCTGTTGAGAGAACTGACGTGCTCGCCGTCCGCGGCGTCGATGGCGCCGTCGGTGGCCTTCTAGAATATTTAATTCTGGACTCTCGGGAAAATCCCGCTGGCGGCG
>NW_018235793.1:1475-2826 GCF_001263595.1 Phalaenopsis equestris
ATTTTTTTGGTATCGCACCATCGGCGGGGTCGTCAGTGCCGTCGGCGAGCTCTATTTAACTAAATAGCCTAAGTCTCGGGAAAAATCCACCGTCGGTAGCGTAAATGGCATCGTTGGCGAGATTTTCAAAATTAGTTCAATTCCAGATTTTTGCAATTTCGATCAATTTCAAGCTTTGTTGACATTCGTTCAATCATTCTAAACATAAATTTAAGTGATTAAATTATGTACTAACACAAATAAACATTCACAACACAAAACATTATAATTATATATAAAATCTAAGGATTACAATACACGTTACACGACACACATAAGTTTGGTATTTTCTCAACCTTAATACATCAATTCAGCGTCGCAATCTAAGCCACAACACTCTAAACGCTGAAAACAAAAATTCTATGCTCAATCTCAACTATACTGAGATCTAAAAGCAAAATTTGAAAGTAAAGCAAACACATAAGTTCAAATCAATTCACACACATAGACATATAGGTAGTAAAGTAAATCTACTACTCCTCCGATTCAGTGCTTGTTTCTCCTTTGATATTGCCCATCGATTAAACATGAACGAAGAGGTTATAGAAGGGTCGGTATGGGAATTCTTCAGTAGAGTCCTCTTCTATCAATCCCATCTTTCTCATCAATCCTATCAAACTTCCTTCGATATGTCCAGGGTGATCAAAATGCTCTTTCATCTTTCTACGGTTGAACACTTGAAATCTAGGGTTTTCAGTGGAATTGGAAGCCATAAAGATAAATTTGGTGGAGTTTCAATTTGTTTTTGGATAATATGAATTTAAGAACCATGTTTGGAAGTTAATATGGAGTAAATCTCGCCTAAAACCGCCAAAAACCAACATTTCAAAATCTGGAAACTATCTTCTCGCCGTTCTCGCCATTGGTGGTATCGATGGCGCCTCGGCAAGCCTTGAGAATTAATTTTCTGGACTCTTAGGAAAAACCCGCCGTCAGCGGCGTTGAGACCGTCGTCGGCACCCAAGGCAAAAATTTCACAGTTTCGCTCTACTTCGAATGCATTGCAATTTTCTCTATGGATCCAATTTTTATGATGATTCAAGGGTAAATACAAGTAGTAGAGTTCAATACTACCATAAACTAACAATAATTTCAAACAAAAACACTATAATCACAATAAAAATAAAGGTAACTATTGGTTGCCTCCCATAAAGCGCTTAGTTTAACGTCGTCAGCCCGACCTATTCAGATATTATTGAGGTTTGACTGACAATTAAAACTTCTTTAAAATTTGGTCTTTTACCCTCAAATTATGGCTTTAATATGTGTCCATTTACTTAAATCTATTCTCAGTCTTTTGATCTTCAATTTC
>NW_018235794.1:0-1472 GCF_001263595.1 Phalaenopsis equestris
AATCATATGTAGATCCTCTTTATTCTCTATGTACTTATCCATCAAATCTCTCAATATATGTATGGCTTCTATAGTAGAGTTGTTCTGCATAAATCCAAACTGATTATAAAAAAATTTTGTATCAAGTCTTAACCTATGTTTAATTACTCTCTCCCATAATTTTACAACATAACACATCAACTTAATTCCTTTATAATTTACATTCTTGTGCATCCCCTTTATTCTTAAAAATGGGGACCAAAGTACTCTTCCTCCACTCCTCAAGCATCTCTTTAGTTTTTAAAATAATATTAAAGAGTTTAAAACCAAAAAACTCTCAAATCTCCTAAATAATTTCACACTTAAATTGAGATATCAACGGGTCCTACTGGTTTTCCACCCTTGATTTCTTTAAAGCCTCAACTTTTTTTTTACTAATGCGACTGTAAAAATAAAATATTTTATTATTATTAATGATATTAAGATCACTAAGGTCAACCATTTATTTAGAAACATCATTGAAAAGTTTATCAGAATAGCTCACCCAGTTATGTTGAATATTTTCTTCTAATAAAAGCACTTTTGTATTTTCATCTTTAATATACTTTACTTGAGTTAAATCTTCACTTTTCTATTCTTTTTGTTTGGTTTGTATATAATCTATTATAGAGATCATTAAAGATAAAATTTTTAGCGTCACAAGTTATTCTCTTAGACTATCTACGGACCACCTTATATTTTTCCCAAGTCTCTAAGTTTTTACATTTAAATCATTTTTTTATAAAACTTCTTATATTTTATCTTTTGTTGCACATTATTATCTCAGCACCAACTATTTTTATTTATATAATATCTTCCTTTTGATTCTCCAAGTACATCTTTTGTTAGTTATTTAATAGTGTGTGTTACATTATCCCACATAGAATTTGCATCTTCATGAATATTTCAAATCTTAAAATTTTGAAGTTTATTCATCTTACTAGTTTTTAGGTGTTCCCATCTAATTCAATGATAATGATTCCTAATATTCTTTATCTTACAACTCTCCATCTTAAAATTCAAAACTAATAATTGACGTTGATTATTTAAATTTTCACTTGAAATGACGTTATAATCTTCACATTCTCGAATTTCTCTTATTCTCATAAGAAAATAAATAATTTATGTTTTATTAAATTTATTCTTATAAGTAATAATATGTGTATCTCTTTCCTTAAATAAAATATTAGCAATAACTAAATCATATGCTAAAGCAAAATCTAATATGATTCTACCTCTTCATTAATCACTCCAAAATCATAGCCAACATAAATATTTCTAAAATCTTTTGACCCTCTACCAACATGTCCATTTAAATCTCCTCCAATAAAAACTTTTATCTTCAAGATCTATTATTTGTATCATATCTTCTAAATCATTCCATATTTTTTCTTTAAAACATATATCTGAACTTACTTAAAGAGCATAAGGACTTAAAAATCCTAGTATCAACA
>NW_018235795.1:0-1103 GCF_001263595.1 Phalaenopsis equestris
TAATGGCTTTGGACTTACCCCACTAACGCTACAGAAGAGCCCGCTTCAAGATTCGTGCAGAAGCTGATATGCGTGCTGCCCTTCTCGGTGGGGCGGCAAAGCCTACAGTTTATTATTATTATTATATAATATCGTTGAATAGTTATATTGGATGATTATGAATGATATAAATATTTTGCTTAAATTTTAATATTAGATTCTTATTTATATATATGATTTAAAATAATTATATGCGATAATTATATTTAGCTAAAAAGAAATTTTATTTATTTAAACTTGTATTATCTTTTCAGTATTTTAAATATAAATTTTAATATTTTATATAAAATATTCATTAGTAGTACTAAATATATAACAAATTTATGAATATTAAAACATGCATTTTAATTATATTTTAAAATTTTAATAAATTTATTTTAATTTACATATAATACATAAAAAATTGAAGATAATTATTTTAAAATTTAGAATTTAAAAAACATAATATTATGATGTTTATTGTCTACATAAAATTAGCAAAAAAAAATAATAGAATATTTAAAAAACATTATCTCCATATATATAATAAATTTAAAAATGGAAATATAAGCTTATAAATATATTTAATCTAAAATTTATTTTAAAATAATAAAAATAATGAAATAAATTATACTTTGTTATGAAATATTTCATGTCATTTTCTATATGATATATAACAGAAGGATTTGTTAGGATATTTTAATTTAAACACATAATGAAAGAGGCAATATTCTCTTCACTATAAGAATAAAGTCATGCATATCAATGTATAATAATTATAATCTCTATATTTACATGTTGGCTTATATTTGATGCATAACGATATATATATATATATATAATTTTTTTTAAAAGGAAATCGATATTTGGCAGAGGCCCAAATATCGATTTCCCATGCGCAATCCGACCCTATGATGAGAGCCCGCGCCATGTGCCTAAAATTCGACCTCCCACGCACCACGGTAGGGATCGAACCCTTGCCAGAGGGGACTTACAGTGACCCTGCCTACCAACTGGACAAGGAATACGGCACACACACACACACACACACATATATATATATATATATATATATATATATACAC
>NW_018235795.1:4053-7907 GCF_001263595.1 Phalaenopsis equestris
TATATATCAATCCTTGATCCCTGGTAAGGAGCATCTGGATGTCCCTGGGTTGATTAGAGATACTGGGAAATTGAACCTTCCCTTGGATGAGCTCTATTGAGGGTACTTGGGCTATCACATAAGATTGGATTCCCTGTAGTGGTTTTTTTGGATGCTCCTTTTTCTTTTTTCTGGTCGAATGGTCCATGATTGAATATCATCCAATCATCTCTAATATGACTCGTGGTTTGGCCGATTTTGGCTAAGTCAGCTTGGTATTTTTTTTCTTTTTCTCTTTTTATTTTTGAAGAAGTCGCGGGTTTTTTCTATCATTGTGGAAACGTATCATTTTGATTAATGACATCTTGGGGGTGCCCAAAAATATTCTCGATAAAATGAATCTTGTTTACACTTGTATAACAAATAGTAAAGGGTGTCACAAAGTTCTATTATCTGACAAGAGCGTCCTGATGACTTCAAAGCTCGTGTCATTCCATATAGACAAAGTGCGTGTTGCTCACGATCTCCTACGGATGGCAGTGTTTTTGTTAATTCCTCTTTCCATTTTTAAAGGAGCCATCAATTTGTCCATCGTCGTATACTTCTCTTTTCTAAATAAGTCTTTCTTCTGAATCATGTGAATGATTATGAGAAGTGAGGAAACAAAAAATACAGACATACGAAAAAGACGATGAATAAGAGAAATAAAACGCAGAGAGCCTATGTGTGTTAAACCTTGCAAAGATATGTCAAGTATGTTTGCCCAAATAAGATCAGACAGAAGCACCTTAGATCAATTTCTACGAAAGAATACTTAGATAGACTGCCCACAACCAAAGAATGTATCACGTGTGTTTGTCTATGTGTGTTAAACCTTGCAAGGATGTGTCAAGTGTGTTTGTTTATTCTAGGGTTTTGACTGCTTTCAAGGGAATGTATCACACTTGGTTAATTACAACTTAGGGGCCGCCCAAGAATATACTTGATATAGGGAGTTTTGTTTACATTAGAAGTGACAAGTAGCAGAGGGCTATCAAAGGGTTGTTATTTTGTAAGAGAGGAGAATGCTCAGATGCTTTAAAAACTCCTGCTAAGCCACAGGCGGAGGTCCCAAATAAGCAACAGACTTATTAGCATAGGGAGCATGCAAAACAACTGAATCATCCCGACAAGGAATCTCAATACGTCAAAGCACATTAAGGCCAAACTCATGCACATGCACAACATGCACCATGCACCATGCAAGCGATCGATCGACCGAACAGGGGTGTTCGGTGGAACCAAAGTGTTCGATCAACTGGGCGGGGTCGGCCGATCGAACCGGAGTAGTATGACGACTGGGTCGGGGTGTTTGGTTTAGGCAAATTGGTCGGTTAACCGGGTCAAGGCGGTTGGTCGAACCAAAGCGATCGGTCAACCGGATTGGAGTGGCAAGTCAAACCAAAGTAACATGTCAATCGGGTCATGGCGGTTGGTCAGGCTAAAATGGTCAGTCGACATGGCCAGAGTGGCCGGGCAAACCAAATTGTTCTGTGACTGGGCCGGGGTGGCTGGTCGAACTAAGGTGGTTGGTCGACCGGTCGTACCCAATTGACATGTCGTGGGCTAGGGTAGCCGATAGAGGCAAAGTGACATGCCGACCGGTCGGGGGCGGCCGATCGAGGCAATGTGAAATGTTGACCGGGCTGGGGGCAATTGAGGTAATGTGACATGTCGACTGAATCGGGGCGGTTGGTCGAAGTAATGTGAAATGCTGACCGGGCTGAGACGGCCGATGGAAGCAAATTAACATACAAACATGCTCTAAGCAAAATGCAGTGCAATCCAAGACAAACCAACATGCTTGATTGCAAATTGTGCCTGTGCTTATGCCCTCACATAGGATCCTAGGGTTGACGCTTGCGGTGTATGAGTGAAATAAAGTCCAATAATCTCGGAGATAAGTATTTTTAGCGGGCATTACACCGATGATTTTGGGGACGATGGGCTCTCCAAATCACTCTGCGGGTACGCCACTCTAAACTCTAATCTTTCTGGAACGCCCATGGGAAGCTTCGATGGATTCCTTTGTCAACGAGAAACTCCATATGAATATATTATGGACTCTAAACACAAGAATATACATCAAACATGTCTTATGCTTTGAATAATCCTGTCCAATGGTGGATTTTCCTGTGTAAGGTTGAATCATCAGGAACCCTGGCTTCGTACCTCGAGTATGTGCCAGTAAGTCTCAAACGTGTGACCTGAATTACAGGCGCTACAAATGAACAATGAATCATCTCGAGTCAATCAAGTGTAAACCCTACACACGTGACATCAAAAACTGATGCCAACACTTCGTTCATACAATTTTACTCGGTTGTTCAAACAGTTCTCATGATTTCTTGACAGCATGTCAGATTTCATTGTACGCTTCTCCACTATATCATCGAATCTCTTTAAGATCAACGTTGACATATTTTTTATGTGTGCGTGTATTCTCTTTTTTGTAAGAAGAAACTCTAACAAAAATAACATTTAAACATTGAAAGATTTACATATATATACACCACTTAATCCTATGTATTAACACATATAACATGTAAACTTCAACTTTTACATACATACCTTCCCTATATATGAAGATATGTATTTTGATTTTCTAAACTTAAAATGATGATGTTTTTGATGTGATATGAAAGGCAAACAAACAAACAAAACAAAATTAATCCCTTACCACTAAGTATGGTTATTTTCACTCAAACACACCACAAATCCATAACAAGCTAAAACACTCACAAATAAGGAGAAACAATTTAACATTTCCTCCCTAGCAAAACCACAATATTAAAAAAAAATCAAGAAAAATTACATAAATACCACATAATTTTTTATATATTTACCTCTCTAATACCTAAAATTTGATAATCACATTTATAAGACTTCAGTACCACAAAAATTAATGATAGCAATATTTCTTTGTCCGGCATGCACGTAAAAGATAAGAGTTTTTTAGTTAAATACGTAAATATATAAAAAATGTGAGGTATTTAAGTGAATACCTCTAACATTAATATATAGTTTAGTTAAAGGGGTTGAGAGATAGAACTATAAATAGCATAAAATTTCCTCTAATTTCCTTAAATTACATATTTCTCCATCATAAGAGGAGGGCAGAGAAACAAGCACCATTGGCCTCCACTGACTTATGTCTATTTATAACTTAGGTTTCAAATGCAGAGATCATCTTCTTTCCCTTAGCTTTTTTAAAAGGGGGAGTTGATTTTGTGAAGGAAGAAACACATTCTATCACCCAACAATGGCTCCCAATGTTGTCTTCTTAGCTTTGGGATTAGCTTCCCTTCTTGTCTCTGGGGCTCATAGTGGTTGGTTTACATATGGATAACTCGAAACTTGCTATTTACAAATCAATCCGACTCTTCCATCCATTTTTCAAATTCTCAATCAACTACCAAAACTCATGCTAAAACCCCTACTCATATTTTTTTTTGTTTTTTCAAATTATCATTTGTTTCATCGTGGCACGCGTAAATGCATCGGTTCTGTAGTTCAAAAAAATCATATGCGTGGTTAATTTATAAATATCAATGTTTTCGGTTGTCTGTATGTATTCATCCCTCTCAATTTTTTTTGAAATGTTGTTTAGTTAACATCTATTTTTGATATCCCAGATCATTTGGTAGAGCATCCGCTTTGGTGGTGTAAGTCTCTTCTAGTTTGGGGTTTGAAGGGGGTGGTCCTTGAATATTTAAGCACATTGGTCGCCCCCAGACCTGACGACGGTTGAACCAATAGGGTGAGTTGGGGACCTCAAGCCCCAACCCATTCTTTAAAATGTGTGTGTGTGTGTGTGTGTATATACACGAGCCGCG
>NW_018235795.1:8863-13002 GCF_001263595.1 Phalaenopsis equestris
TTATGTATTTACATATCTAACACCAAAAGTTTGATATTTATACTCATAACACCTAATTCGTGCTTCACTTCTAAAGAGATAATGGTGATGATATATTTGAATGTCTAAGTGTTCGATATCTTGACATCTGAATACAATAAAATCGTGTGGTATGTATGTAAATGTTTCGAAGAAATAACAAAAAAAAAAACATATTTATTTTTTATTTTGGGAAAATTGTTGCGTGTGGTTGACTGATTGTGCATCTGGATGACAGTCGAGATGTAACCATATCTTCGTGGATAACACGATAGATCGTCATCCAGACGTGCGGTCGCCGCACGTAATAATTTCTTCTTATTTTTGCTGCAGTTGAAATTTGAGAAAGGTGGCGGTTTCATGACACAAGATGGGAAGAACTATACTTTAAAGGAAGTGCATTGGCATACCCCTTCAGAGCACACTATTGATAATCAACAGTATGTATTATTTTCTTAATGATTGTATAATTAGTATATACATCTCCCAAATTTAGGGTTTGTTTGGGGCACAACTTATTAATAAGCTGCTGAAAAATAATTTATTGTTAAAAAAAACTCCGGTGACTATTATAATTTTCCTTTTTGAAAATTAATACCACAACTAGAAAGCTGTCACTGCACCTAACCAGGAACTGCGTGAAAACACTGATTTCAACGGTTTGAAAATGCACTTTTTTGAATAAGCTGCTAAAACACAGTTTACATATAACGGTCCTAAGAGTGTTTCATATTAAAATATTAATTAAGATGTCCCAAACAGGGCCTCGGTAAAAATGTTTAGCATCAAATCAAAAAATTAATATCATAAGTTAATGAGATCAAGGTATTATAACTTTAAATATCAAATTTGAGGTATTGGATGCAATAAAATTGTGATGATAATTAAAAATAATCTGCTGATAAACTAAGTGCGATGACAATTAAATTTTTTTTATTTTTTGGAAAAGTCAGACCGCAGCCTGAAAGCTGCCACCGCACCTAGATAGGTACGGTGTGAAAACACTAACACATAAGCTGCCAAAACACAGTTTACCCAAACAGGCCGGCTGCACTTTCAAAACGCCATCGCACCAAATAAGCTGCGGGTGCACTTTCAAAACGCCATCGCACCAAATAAGCTGCCTCAAACGGGACCTTAATAAATGCTTAACTAGGAAGCAATTGCTAATTTACATTAATTTGAATTGTTTTGATAGGTATCCATTGGAGCTTCAAATGGGGCATGAGAGTGAAGAGGGCAATGTTGCAATTATTGCAGTTTTATACGATTTTGGCAACCCAGACCCTTTTCTATACCAGGTAATTAGACATACATATGCCCTCAGTTTTCATATAACAAAACCAGATAATAATTACATCAGAAATTGACAATAATAAAAAAATTAAGAGATAATTACATACAGACCACCCAAAATATTGCTATTTACAAATTATGCAATCTGCCGAGGTCTAATTAATGAGAATTTGATAAAAATGGAAAATACGGGTCGGGGTTTTAGCATGAATTTTGATTTTTGAGTGAGAATTCCAAGAATGGATGAAAGAGGGTGGTTGATTTGTAAATAGCAATGTTTCAGGTGGCCTATATGTAATTGCTCCCCAAAATTAAGTAATAAAAATAAAAAATAATTGAAAATTTCATCAAATTTATAAAACAATCAAATTTGCAAATGATGAATCTTAGTTTATTTTATAGTGCAAATAAAATAAACTTATCGACTGTTTGTGTTTGGTTCGTTTAACTAACCGAACGAAAAAAATTTGTTCACGTTCGTCTCGTTTACTTATCGAACGAATCAAGCACGAACTCATTGACGAACCGAACACAAACTGTTCGCGAACAACGAGCGTTTTTGACAGCCCTACATAAGATTATGACACCAAAGTGATATAAGTGTAAATATCAAATTTTAAGTGTTAGATATGAATGCGAAAAAATTGTGTGGTCTGTATGTAAATTTCCCTATATTTTAATGTGTTACTGGGTTATCTGAAGCTAATATATAGCAGCCTCCATTTGCATACTCAATATGCTATTGATCAACTTTCTTAGATGAACTTAGGAAGATTTACATACATACACTCAATTCTTTTGTATTTACATATCTAACCCCTAGGCCTTAATTTTTAAATACATGCCACTTTCCCTATGTATGAAAAGGTGTATTTCACTTTCTAAATGTTAAAATAGTGGTATTTTTAATGTGATATGAAACATTTCTCATAAAATGTTTTCTTTTATTTTTTTCCAACAAGAGAGAGTGTGCGTGTCTGCGAGCGAGTGTGGGCGCACGAGTCTCATTTGAGAACTGTAATTTACTTAACATGTTAATGAGTATAGTTGAAGGAAGCAGTGGCTCAACTAGCTGAGGAACGCTGCTCCGCGGATGAAGAGACCCAAGTGTCAGTTGGTCGAGTCCGAACAAAATCCTTAAAACGCCATAGTCGAAGATACTTCAAATATGTTGGCTCACTCACAACTCCTCCTTGTAGCGAGAATGTCACTTGGTATATTCTTGGCAAGGTAATCATGATGCATGTTCATATTAATTTAATTTAATCGAAATTATAGTAATTAATCCTCTTATGTATTTATGTTTATTAGGATTTTTATACGAAAAATTTGTGTATATAGCACACAATTCTTATGCATTTATACATTCAACACCTAAAGTTTGATATTTATGTTTATAACAGTTTGATGTTATAAACTTATGCATGAAGAGATACATTTCACGTTTAAGAAGTTATTAATAATGATATTTTTGATGTGATGTTAAAGATTTGAGCTTTTTAATGTAAATATGAATGTTTAGAGGTTATATATGTAATTACATAAGAGTTTTGTGGTATTTTTTTATTTAAGATGCATTGATATTAAACTAAAATGGAATAGTTATGCATACATCTATGATTTTTTCAGGTGAGGAAAGTCTCCAAAGAGCAAGTTGCCTTGATTAAGTCTTCCCTTGCGACTGAGTTCAAGAACAATGCGAGGCCAACACAAAAATTGAATGGAAGAAAAGTTGAGCTATATGATGAGTCTAAGCTCAATGCTCACTCTCAATAAATGAGATCATGAGGCAAATAATTTCAAGTAAATCAAACTTTGATTTTAGGAGGGAGGTGGTGAGGGAGATAAGCTACTTAAATGTAGTATTTATTATTCTTAACATGTTATATTAATTTCAATTAATGTTTGGTATGGTAATGAAGGAGACAATGGATCAACAATGTATGTAATAAAATGATGGGCACTGCCTAACCATATCTATCTTTTGAGTTTTCAATTAATTATAAAGAGCTTGTAGGCAATGAGTTACCAAGGATATATAAGCAAATAAAGTAGAAGTTACAAATGCCAATTTGAATAATTAGATTTTTGAGAATAGTGGGGTCAAGGTTGCATCATATACACATGTGATGAGATTAGTATTCAACCCAAAAGCTTAATTTGCTTGATGTTAATTATTTGGTATCTTCATATCAACATATTTTGTTAACTATTTTGATGTGGAACTAAACTTAAAACATTTAGTGACAATAATGGTACACAAAACTCTAAAGAACAATTAAATTTTGAACATTTGAAATAATAATATGTCATCTATAATAACTTCCATAATTTGCTAAGCAATAAAGGAGTAAACGCTCTATTGGACTCAAGTGTATCCTTTCATTGATCTTTTAAAAATGATTAAATCATAAATTAGTACACAATTAATTATAAAAAAATTGTAAGTGTTTGAAAATATTTTCTCTAAAAAATGAAATTACCACCCCAAATAATGAAAAATAAACATAGTGTAAAAATCATTATAAAGTACACATATTGTAAGAGTAGATAGAATGTTCATTGAAAATAAACTTTAGAGGTGCCTCTTAAATGTTATGAAGAATTAGACAAGGCTGACTTGATTTTGAGAGATCAAGTTTTTTCGTGGGGGCAAGCCCCTATGAATTATATCATAGATGTGATGCTTAAAAGTACACTTAAGTCAACATGTTATGCTTATTTATCTTATCAGAGTAGGAAGACTTCATTCAATTTAAAATTTGGAAATTAAAAATATTTATTACAAATTATATATATATATATATGTCGGCACTATTTTTGGT
>NW_018235796.1:0-4516 GCF_001263595.1 Phalaenopsis equestris
TACAGATTTATCAATGATGCTGAGAATATTGAGCACCAAATCTGATTATAACATGCCCAAAAAAATATTCAATCAGGTAAGAAAAGTATTGAAAGAGACGAACCCTGTAGAGAATTTAGTGTCAAATGATCTGTACAGAACTAAAAAGTTACTTTCAAAGTTAGGATTACAGTCTGAGAAGATCAATTTTAGTGTTAAAGGCTGCATGATATATTATAAGGTCGATGCAGTCGAGATGACTTATTGATTTTGTGTTGCGGATAGATTCAAGCAAAAAGGGTGAAAGGGTAAAAATTAAAAAAAATTGCATACAAGCGTCTTTTATTTTACGCTCATACTTCACCTTAAGAGATTGTTCACTTGACTTGGCATAATACTAGATTTGTTGATGTCAGTTTGATGAGTCATTGGTCACATGGTGAGGCTTAGAGACACTTTGATCGTAATTACCCAGACTTTGCAATTGAAGCACGTAATGTTATACTTGGGTTATGTGCAGAAGGTTTCACCCCTTACAATCATGCCACAACCATGTACTCATGTTGGCCAGTAATCATTACGTCGTACAATTTACCCCCGATATGTGCATGTCATTCATACTTCTGACCTTAGTCATACCAAGTCCACAAAGCCCCAAGGAAAAAATTGACATATACTTATAGACTTTGATTGAAGAGCTTCCAATGTTATGGGAGATTGGTATGCTTACTTATGACATCACTACCAAATAGAATTTTCAATTGAGAACGCTCTTATACAGACAATTTGTGATTTTTCAGCCTATGGGATGCTAGCTTATTGGAGCACAACAAAAAATTTTGCTTGTCCTTACTACATGGATATGTTGAAGACATTGACTCTAAAAGATGGAAGGAAAAAATAGCTGCTTCGGCTGCCACTAAAAATTTCTTCATCGTGATCTCTTATTTAGGAGGAGCACAGATGCATTCTTCAAAATCAGATTTGAAAGATCATGTCCATCCCCCATGATAACTGGATTCAAAATATTGCAGATGAATAGTGAAGTACCAAAGATTACCGAGAGACTAGAGTTAGTTTCAATTCTTCTTCCCAATTTTGGTGACACAAACAACTGAACTAAGTGAAGTATATTCTGGGATCTTTCGTATTGGAATACTAGTCTTAATAGACATAACCTCGATGTTATGAATATTGAAAATAATTTCTTTGATAATATCTTCAATAATGTGATGGATATCAAGGGTAAAACAAAGAATAATGTGAAAGCTAGAATGGACCTGAAATAGTGATGCGAAAGGAGGACCTTAGACCTTTAGGAGAAAAATGCAGGTAAATTTATAAAGCTCAAAGTTGCATACAATCTAACACTAGATCAACAGAGAACAATATTTGAGTGGGTGAATTCTTTGAAGTTTCCCAGTGGTTGTTTCTCAAATTTGAGTCACTATTTTGACTTGGGAATAGGGAAGATGTTTGACATAATGAGTCGCGACTGTAATATATTTGTGCAGTGCTTATTACCAGTTTATTTCATGAGTTATCGAAGCTGGTGCTTGATCCCTTGATCAAAGTAAGTATATTCTTCAGAGAGTTGTGTGCAAGAACTTTGAATGTTGACTCATTGAGAAATCTTAATGCATAAATTCCCCAATTATTATGTAAGCTCGAGCAAATATTTCCTTCTATTTTCTTAACTCTATGGAGCATCTGTCTATACATCTATGTCATGAGGCTATACTGGGGGGCCCTGTGCAATACAGATGAATGTATCCATTCGAGAAGTATGTCCTTCCGCATGTCACCTACAATTGCGGGTCGTGTTTTATTTCAAACTAAACAAACAACATATTCAATGTAAGTTATATTTTGATGCAAAGTTTAAAAGAAAATTAAAAAAAAAAACTGTCAAGAATGAAGCACATCCGATGGGGTCGATCTATGAAGCATATTTGCTACAGGAGACAATTACTTTCTGCTCCTATTTTAATCAGCAATAACATTACATAGGCCCTACTATAAATGGCATGCCTTCACAGTCAGAATTATCTATATTCAAATATAAGGGGAGTAATCAAGGAGACATGGTACATGATATCTAAGTGATAAAGAGATTCGGGTAGTTGCATTGTATGTCCTAATGAATTGCAACGAAGTCCAACCATTTATATTGTAAGATTCACGTTGCCCAAACTCAATACAATCATTTATTATTTAGAATGTTATATATATACTAATGGCAATGGTATCAGTAGATTATTTATCTGCTTGAACATGAAAGATGAGTCCATGATAAGCAAGAAGGTTGAAGCAGAAGTTCTGAAATGGTTTGAATTATATGTACATAAAAACAACTCTTATAATCACATGTACATAATATAATTGTCACGTCGAAGTTAGACAAATAGTAACTCTGAAATTGTTATAGGTCCATAATCCAAGTAATGGAATCACGGATCAGAGATTACTTGATCTTGCTTGGAAACCTAATCACAGAGCTAGTACATGACAGATATTCAACGTAAAGGATTATAGTATTCATACAAGTTTCTGGTGTGAAAAGAAGAATACATATAATTATGGTGTCACTATTAAAGGAAGCACATACATAGATAGCGAGATTAGATATTATAATGTATTTGGCAAAGTCATTCAATTGCAATATCCAGGTAATGTTAGCTAAATTGTGTACCTGTTCAACAGTCAGTGGTTCAATCTTGTTTTGAATCAAGGAACACGAACATTTACGTTTTATGATATCATCAAAGTAAACATGAGCAGACGATATGCAAAGTTTAATCCATTTATTCTGGCACGACAAGCTACCTAGGTTTATTACCTTTGACATCCTACTAGATCAAGGGATAAAGTTGTTTTAGGTTGTTGTTATGAAGAATAAACTAAGGAAAACTACTGAGATGTATAGTATTGTAGAACCGATTCACCAGGAGGAAGGCATGTTAAATTTTTGCATTCAGCGCACAAACGATAAAGTTTTTGCGCTACAAGAGATCACGGGGAATCTTGAAGAGGTTCCTCATGATTTGGATGAGGATGATGCAGAGACTAAAGAAGAAATTTTATGTTCATCTTCAACGATGAGTTACTCTAATGAAACTTAATAACAAAGGTATGTAATTTTACATTAGTGGTTAATACTGCTATTTTTTATCTTTTACTTTTATTGTATTGAGGCATATTTGTTTAGTCTTGCTTTTCCTATTTTTAGATATAGCTAACTGATAATTGTGTATTTACTTTATTGCACCATTTATTTTTACTAAAGATTATTTTTCTTATCACTTATAATCTTATTAACATCATTCCTTTATTTGGAGATGGACATAGGAGGTGTAGGTGGTCAGCCACCTCAGAGACCCCATGTTCAACGAAGAATAGAGACCACCTACCATACCAGGAAGAGGAGGTCATTTACTTATGCCACTGCTTGCACTACTACTCCCCCGCCTATTATTGCTACTACACCTCTTGTGACACCTACTACCACACCCGCTACTGCCACCCTCTTTTGGCTCTTGCTCCCACACCCGCTGCTTCCACCCCTCTTGTGACACATGTTCCCGCACCCACTGCTACCCCACCTCCTGTGACACTCACTTCCCCACCGACTACTTCCCTGCCTATTGTTTCCACACGTACTCCCCTACCTTTTGTGACTGCTACTGTTGTTTAGACGCCTACCGCCCCACCCCTTCCCGCCTCACCTGCTTCTACAACTCTTAAGCCTGGCCTTGTCGGACGCTTTTTTTAAAATATATTTGATTTAATATGTATATGATTTGGATTTTTAAAATAGTATTTTAATTTTTAAAGGTGAGATCGAACATATCTCATTTATCTAATAGAAGCACAATAACACAAGTGATGCACCATCTCGAAAGATAAGTGTATCACTTAGTAGTAAATTCAACTAATTAAATTATAAAATTTATGATATTTATTTGGTGTGCAGAATTTATGACTGAAAATTCCTCTATCTAATATAAAAATTAGAGAGAGTTTAGATTATATGGGTTACTAGTTTTCCTATAGAGATAAGCCCATATAATTAATTACATCTAGGCAACCAAAATCTCCTAAGAAAACTATCAATTAAGATTAGTGGTTTCGTCTTTAAGAAGTCAAAGTTTAGTTTTCATGATTGTTCATAAGAAAATCATGTGGGAATGACTCAAATAAAAACAATTATTTTGGAGCTAAAGAAGCGAAAGGTAGGGGATGTCACGGGCACTGAGAAGGATCTTAGTGACTTCCCAAACTATCTTATTGATGTTTACTCCTGTCATTTTATTTAAAGATTAAAACTTACATCTGCACGACATACAATCATGCAAATAACCTAAGAAGAATATTGGATAATTTACGTTGTACCAAACAACAACCTCGAAACCCTAAAAAAAGTTAGGGCTTATATCGCAGAGTATACGATCGTGCGAAAGCCTAAAGATAGTGTGAAGATTTAAGTCATGTTAGACGAACGTCCTCGAAGTCCTAAAGATTTATATTATTTAAATTT
>NW_018235797.1:0-378 GCF_001263595.1 Phalaenopsis equestris
CTTTTTTTGGCTTTAAAATATGTCGGCATCATCATAAAATTTTCTAAAAAGATTTTATTTTTATTTTAATTTTTAGTTTATTTGCTTGAAAGATTAATACTTAGAATGCATGAACAAATAATGGTGGCAAACTATCGAAGAAATTAAGAAAATATTGTTCTATAAAATAAATCTACAAATAAATCGATGCGGACTACACTTGAGAACCTAAATTCTCTTATATAATCCAGTAGTTAGCGAAAGAGATGTAAATGAGTCGAGTCTGAGTCAGCTTGAGCACCCTCAATTAAGTATGAGTTTGATTAATTAATGAGCTTTAGCTCAAGCTTAATCCTACCGGTAAGAGCTGGCTCGAATGCCGGCCTATTTATTATAAAA
>NW_018235798.1:0-361 GCF_001263595.1 Phalaenopsis equestris
TACTATGCTAGTAGAACTTTTAATGAAGCTCAAATAATTATACCAAAACTGAGAAAGAGTGATTAGCAGTAGTATATACTTTCGATAAATTTAGATCATATTTAATTGAAACTAAATGTATAGTGCATACAAATCATTATGCTAATAAATATTCAATGAAAAAGGAGGATGCAAAACCAAGATTGATAAGATGGTTCTTCTATTGCAAGAATTTGACTTTGAAATAGTAGATAGGAAGGGAGCTGAGAATTAAATTGATGAATATTTGTCCAGGCTTGAATTAGAAAAACCACTCTAGTTTCAAAAAGAAATTACAGACATTTTCGAGATGAAAAATTGTTCAATATTAATTAGTGGCATG
>NW_018235799.1:0-583 GCF_001263595.1 Phalaenopsis equestris
GCGGGCCGCGTGGCAGCTGACTCAGAAAGCGGTGTCGAATAGAAGCGCGTCGTGTGGCTGTTCGATGTATCCGATGATCAAGTCAGCCCGTGGTTTGAATAAATAAATAGGGGTATTTAATAAATTCAGAAAATAGCCCCTAAACTTAAAACATTCATATCTTTGCATAGAAAATTCATAAAAATAAAATAAATAGACTCTCTTGCTCAGTGAACAGAGGAGAATCATATGGAATTATTTTCACATTAATTTGATGCATAAATTATTTTTAAAAAATGAATTAGGATTAGGGACTTTTCAATTCTCCATTCATATTGGATTATCACCTTGACCCCAAATTTTTATATGTTGTAGCTTCTGTCTAGGTGCACAATGTGAGCATTTTTCCAAAGACATAGGAGATCTCTAGACAGAGATCTTAATTTTCTAAGTTTTTATGCATTTTATACTCAAATAATTATAGAAAATTGTATGTGGCTTAAAAATTCTACAAAAATTCATGTAAGTTCCCAATGGCCAGAGTAGTCTTAGGAAATAATTTCATGATTTTTAAGAATCAAAACATCACTATTTTGAGCAAACC
>NW_018235799.1:4010-6787 GCF_001263595.1 Phalaenopsis equestris
ATTTCAATTCCGATGACCGACAGCTTCTTACGGGCAAACCCCACACCAAAAATAGTGCCGACAAGATCCTGACAGCTTTATAATTCCATGTGCAATAGGAGACAGATTTTATGGGGAAGATTTATGTGATTTAGACGAAAGAATTAACCTTATGTCATTATCAATATTTAAAAGATTGGGATTACGAGAAATAACCCCTACTACTGTAACTCTGCAGTTAGTAGACCGTTCGATAACATACCCTAAAAGAGTTAAAAAAGATGTCCTAGTGAAAGTGGATCAATTTATCTTTCTTGTTGATTTCATTGTGCTAGATATGGAGGAAGATAAAGAGATATATTTCATTTTGGGGAGACATTTCCTAGCCACAGGAAGAGTAATGATAGATGTGCAAAAAGGGGTATTAACAATGCGCTTCAATGATCAATCTATTACTTTTAACATTTTAAGATCAATGAAATACCCTGTAAAAGGTAAAGATGGTGAATGTTTTAGAATGGATGTTATAAGATATCTAAGTGAATGTCATTTTAAGACTACTTATGAAGAAAAATTTGAAGAAAAATATTTAGAGCACGAGCAAGAAGAGGAATTCGATCAATGTGAAGATCTTTTTAAGGAAGATTCAAACTATGTTCGAGAAAGTTTTGAAATTCTGGACATGATAGATAAAGATATATCATTTTGTCCAACTATTAAAAAACCTCCAGAACTTGAGCTGAAGTTACTCCCCGATCATTTAAAATATGCCTTTTAAGGAGATTCCTCAACTTTACCTGTTATAATTTCCTCAAAATTAATAATGGAAGAAGAAGAAAGGTTGATGAAAATTATGAAAAATTTTAAGAAAGCCTTTGGATGGACAATTGCTGATATTAAAGGAATCAGTCCTTCAATTTGTATGCATAGAATTCATATGGAAGAGAACTGCAAACTCAGGGCTGATCCGCAAAGGAGATTGAATCCTGTTATGAAAAAAGTTGCAAAGAAAGAAATTTTAAAGTGGTTAGATGCTGGAATTATCTACCCTATTTCAGATACTGCATGGGTTAGTCTAATTCATTGTGTTCCTAAGAAAGGATGATTAGCTATAATTGTAAATGAACATAATGAGTTAATACCTACTAGACAAATTAATGGGTGGCGAATATGCATTGATTATAGAAAATTAAATCTTTCTACTATAAAAGATTATTTTTCATTACCCTTTCTAGATCAAATGTTGGATAGACTAGCTGGACATAAATACTTTTGTCTTCTGGATGGATATAGTGGTTATCACCAAATTTAAATATCTCCTGAGGATCAAGACAAAACAATGTTTACCATTCCTTATGGTACTTTTGATTTTAGAAGAATGCCCTTTGGTTTATGTAATGCCCCTGCTACATTTCAAAAATATATGATGCCAATTTTTTATGATTTAATTGAAAAAGGGATTGAAGTCTTTATGGATGACTTTTCACTGTTTGGAACTTCCTTTGACTCATGTCTAGAACATTTATCTAAAGTTCTTAAGCACTGTGAAGAAACAATTTTAGTCCTTAATTGGGAAAAATGTCAATTTTTGGTAGCAGGAGGAATTATATTAGGACATCAAATATCAAAAATGGTATGAAAGTAGATCCTGCTAAAATTCAAGTGATTACTAATTTACCTTATCCAAAAAATGTAAGGGAAATTAGGAGTTTCTTAGGATATGCTAGATTCTACAGGCGATATATTAAAGACTTTTCAAAAATTGCTAATCCTTTATATCATTTACTAGAGAAAGATGCAATCTTCAATTTTGATGAAGAGTGCGAGGAATGCGTAAAAGCTTTAAAATTATTAAAAGAAAAATTAATCACTACACCAATTGTATTTTCACCAAAATGGGGAAAACATTTTAAATTGATGTGTGGTGCTAGTGATTATGCTATAGGAGTTGTTTTAGGACAAAGATATGATAAAATTTCAAAGTTATTTACTATACTAGTAAAACTCTTAATGATACTCAAATTAATTATACAATAACTAAAAAAGAGTTATTAGCAATAGTATATGGTTTTGATAAATTTAGATCATATTTAATTGGAACTCAATGTATAGTGCATACAGATCATTCTGCTATTAAGTATTTAATGAAAAAAAAGGATGTTAAACCTAGACTTATAAGATGGATTCTTCTTTTACAAGAATTTGATTTTGCAATAGTAGATCGGAAGGGGATTGAAACTCAAATTGCTGATCATTTGTTCATGCTTGAATTGGAAAAACCATTGTGTTTTAAAAATGAAATTAATGAACATTTTCCAGATGAAAAATTGTTCACTATTAATGATTGGCATGTTCCGTGGTATGCCGACATTGTGAAACATTGTGAACCGACATTGTGAACTTTATTGTTAGTGATATTATACTGTATGGAATGACATACCAACAGAAAAGAAAATCTATTTCTAAAGCTAAGACTTATTTTTGGGAAATTATGTATATGACAGGAACAAACAATCAATCTGTACTTTAAAAATAACAACTAGTAACACATATTAGAAGAAACTTATGAGAACTTATGAGATTATCCAAAAATTTCATAATTATGATTTTTAGGGACCTTTTGGTGTTGATAAAATAGCATACAAAATTTTACAAAATGGATTTTATTGGCCTATGACCAAAGTAAAATATGTTGAGATTTTTGTACCTCTTTTATATTTTCTGTACCTCTTTTATATTTTTTTTAATGATATTGCACTTTAAAGAAATGTATTTTTGATGTTTTGTTGCAGGAATGA
>NW_018235799.1:6923-7489 GCF_001263595.1 Phalaenopsis equestris
ACCCCCAGGAATCCCCCCGACGGTGCCATCGAGGCCGCCGACGGCGGGATCGACGGTTATGTGTACTTGTACAATGGATAAGGCTAGATTTTGGAGGGGTGCATAAGCAAATCTTGGGAAAACTCATCCACATCTTTGAAGAGAAGATTTTGGCCAAAAATAGAGGAGTCCTTGAGGTTAGATAGGTTCCATTAGTGTGTAGAGAGCTTGCTAGAGTGTATAACTGTGAGGAATTCTTCTATAAATTGTAAGAGTGGAGGGAAAGTGAGAGATTTCTTCCTCCTTACTACTTTGAAGAGGAATTCCGTGTGTTATAAAGAAAGGAAGAGATTCAGAGGAACGTCAAGGAGTGTTCTTGGGGAGAAAGTTTGAGATAACTTATTTACTTGTAATAGTTTGTATGGCTTTGATTTTATATATGAATTCCTAGTTTTGTTGTGCTTTTCCCATGAGTTCTGAGTAGTTTTCTCTATCTTTCTCCTTGTCTTGAGATTTGTGAAATGGTGATTTGAATTGGTGAAGCCATGAAAATGTTTAAGAAATTGTGATGATCTTTTCACTTAAAT
>NW_018235799.1:7777-8114 GCF_001263595.1 Phalaenopsis equestris
AGTAACCAAGCATAGGATTAGTCAATGTTCTTTATGCCTAGACCAAAGGGTAAAGAATAGGTATGCTCCTATTTGGCACAATATAAATTGAACTAATTCATTTTATCCATTCACCATAATTTCCTAACATGGAGAAGGATGCTTTCTTATATATTGAATATCACAAATTAAACCCTACTTTTTATCATTAATTGTTTATTAGTTATCCAAATTATTTAAATATTTCAATTGCCTATTAGTGACAGATAAACAAATTGAACGTCGTCGTTGTAGTTGAAGTATTACTTTTTATAGTTGAAGAGTCCGTAGTATTCTATTTCTCCCTGTGGGATCGATA
>NW_018235799.1:8652-9258 GCF_001263595.1 Phalaenopsis equestris
CGAGAGTTATCATTACTGATGGGGGAAGTCATTTCAGAAATTCCATAATGGAGAAGTTTTTAAAGAAATATCATATAAATCATACGATTGCTACTACTTATCATCCTCAAACAAGTGGTTTGGTTGAATTATCCAATGGCTAAAATATCTAATCGGGAAATTAAAAGAATTATGGAATTTTAAAGAAATATCATATAAATCATACGATTGCTACTGCTTATCATTCTCAGACAAGCGGTTTGGCTAAAATATCTAATCGGGAAATGAAAAGAATTATGGAAAAATTTGTGAATAAAAAAAAATGGATTGGTCAGTCAAACTTGACTATGCTTTGTGGGCTTATAGGACTGCATATAAAACTCCTATAGGAATGTCCCCATATAGGCTAATATTTGGGAAAGCTTGTCACTTAGTAATTAAACTTGAGCATAAAACATATTGGGCAATTAATGAGTTCAATTATAATTTGAAAGATGCTAGTGAGAAAAGATTATTACAATTAAATGAGCTTGAAGAGATAAGGAATGAATCTTATGAAAGTGCCAAAATTTATAAAGAAAAGATGAAAATGTGGCATGATCGAAAGATTCTTACTAAAAATTTTCA
>NW_018235799.1:9416-12970 GCF_001263595.1 Phalaenopsis equestris
TTTTAGACTATTATGTGTTAGTATTGATTTTAAGACTTAAATTAGTGATTTGGACATGTTAAAATGAGAATTTGGACGTTAAGTTGACTTGTGCAAAAATGTGCACTGGCGCTTAAGCGCGACAGTTTAAAAACATGTGCAAAATTAATATTATTGAAGGAAAAACCACCTATAAGTTTGCAAAAACGTGTCTTAGCAGTTTCTAAATGTGTATAGGAGTTATTGGAAGAATTTAGGCCTATAAATAAGTGAAGATTTCACCTCAGATCATTTATAGCCCTGAAGTCTAAAAGAGAGAGATTTTAAGATAATGTCTTCATGGGAGATGGATTTGAAGAAGGAAGAGACCATGAGGAAGAAATTCATTCGTCAAAGTGCGTCAAAGTGCACAAGAGATGTGCACAAGAGATGTATAACGGTTTCTTAGCCGTTAATATTGAAGGGATATCAAAGAAAATCAATAAATTGAAAATACCATGTCTGTACTGGAGATTAAGGTATTGGAAATTCATGCACTTCTGGAGCATATTGGATGGCAATTGAAAATACAATTTAGCCACACTAGTTATATAAAGGAAGCAGATAAGAAGATGTTTCTTAAGAAAAAGTGGGTTGAACAAGATTGCATCAGAGCACGTCACCACCATTCGTTTTATCAACTTTATATTCCAGTTGCCCCAGAAGAGAGTAATGAAAGACCTGAATTTGTCCCTTCTAATGAAGAATGGAATTAAGTTCTATGTTTTCTTTTTGTGATTAAATTTGTTGTCCTTAAGTGTTTTTAGTGTTTAAGACATGTGTTAGTGTTTATGTTACTTATATGTTTAATTGTGAATGTGTGTTAAGTGTTTTGTCTTAGGAAAATTTTCTCATCCGAGACTATTTGGAGTGAGAATTAAGTGTCAATAGTATTTGTACTTATTTGTGAATTAATATAAGTTTCTTTCTATGAAAATTTTGTGTTGTTTTAGCCTCAAATTGAAATAGTTATTAAGGAGATTTTTTAGCGAGAGGGGAGTTATAAGAAGTTGAAAATAGTCAATTAAGTATTATGAGACCATTTAGGGGTGGTTTACTTAAACAAATAGTTCATTTTACCTAAATTTGAAGATTTCAAAAATAATGCACTAGCGCCTAAGCGCCCCATCTCGTGCTTAAGCGCGACCTAACCTGAGAGGCAGGCGCCTAAGCGCCACTTACCTGCCCTTAAGCGCTGGTTCACAAAAATTGGTTTGTGAATGGTTAAAAGTGAAATTTTGGTCCAAAAACACCATTTTTAACGCCTCTCGTCGTCTTCTACCTCTCAAAATGGTGATTTTTCAGGGCTAGGGCACATCTAAAGTGAAGATTTCTTGTTGGAATCAAGTGAAATATGCTAGATCCGAGTTCCTTGAGGTAAGTGGTTTACTTCTATGCAAAAATTTTGGATTTTCACCATGTATTTTGAGCACATTTGAAGAAATTTGAAAATTCACTATTCATGGTGAAAAATGAAAAAATATCTATGGAAATTGCTTAGGAAGTTTAGTTTGTGCTTTTGGAAGTTTAGTTTAGTAATTTAAACTTGATTTTTGAAGTTATTTTTGGAATTTATAAAATCTGTAGAATGGCACCAAGAATGAAGAGGAGTAAAGGAAAAGCCCATTTGATTCGAGCAAATTTGTTAGTTTGAAGGCTCAAGCTGATAGTGATGAGTTGCAATGATGCAAATTGATTCAAGAGCGATGTTTTACAAATCCGGGTGGAGACGTGGAAGATTTAATTTTTTGTCGACAGTGGGAATAGTTCTGATGTTTCTCTGTTGTTGTAGTGATTTTTGTTGTGAGGGAGTTCTATGCAAATCTCCTTGAAGCTGAAGAAAATCGAGTTACGGTTCGAATGAAAGTTGGTACCTTTTTTGCCAAGAGTTATGGTTCGAATGAAAGTTGGTACCTTTTTTGCCAAAGTTAATAACTTGTTTTACCATTTTCACCGGATATTTTATGTTTTATGCAAATTATAGTCCTACTGAAGAGGAGTTAGACGAGATTATTTCATACTTGACTATTGGGAGAGGACTTTGGTAGATTATCAATGAGAGGAGAGTAAATTTCCCAACTTCAAATTTATGTGCACCTTCAAAGGCCTAACACTATTTCATTTCTGCTCATCTGCTTCCGACTAATCATCTCAGAGAAGTGACCATAGAAAGAGCGACGTTGAACTATTGTATTCAAGAGGGAAAGCTCATCAACATTGGAGCTTTGATCTATCAGACTATCATCAGCTGTACTACAATTGTTACTACTACAAGCCTGGGATTTGCTTCCTTAATCTTTTCTTTGTGTGAGTAGGCTGGGGTTAAATATGATAGTTGGGAGGAAGTTCTGTTACCTCTAAAGCCCACCACGAAGGTGAACACGAAGGTGAATCGAAGGTGAATGTGAAGACTTATTCTGAGCTTTCGATTTTTGGCTGGAGAGGAGGATTTTCCAAGAGCTATGGAATGGAAACGTCTGCTGCATCTACATCTATTGCTTCTTCATCTTGACCATCTACTTCACGTGCTTCTACATCTAAAGGTGAGTCTACTGAGACTCAGGATCAATTATTACAGAAAATGATGGACAATATCAATTAATCAATTTTACCGCTAATAAGGTACAAAATTTAGAGCATTTTGCAGATCATACTAATAGTTATAATAGAAGGAAGAGTGATTATGAAGAGAAATTCCACTCATCTTTGGAGAGTCTGATTAGAGGTGACCCAGGAGTGCAATTTCCTCCATAACCTCGATATCCTGATTATGAGCCTGAAGAAAAGTGGTATAGAGGTGATTCTAAGGATGAGGAGTAGGATTGAGACATTTTTATGTTTGTATTTATTATGGACTATGTGATGTGGTACTAGGTACAACTGTATTGGTGTGATGTTTTGGACTATGTTGTTTTTTGGACTTTTATGTTTTATTGTTATTATGACGTTTGTGGTAGTTAGTATTTTATTTTTAAATGTTAGGGTAGTAACTATTATTTTTTGTCTAGTACTGTGGATTATTTAGTTTAGAACTTAACTTAATTTCATATCTGTTATAAAGTAGAAAATCTTGCTAGCTTAGATCTTAAACTTGGAATTCATAAACTGCTACCCTTTATTTTTCTTTTATCATGTTTGCAAGTTTGACTTTATGTTAAGATTATGATGTCAGTAGTGTGTATGTTTGCTTTTATGTTTATACCCATTGTTTAGAAGTCTATTGAATCTCTACATGTTAAACTAAAATGAAAATATAGAAAATTTGATCAAAAATTAATTTTACTCCTATTTTTAGTTTTATACTTGTTGGTTTAAACTTCTTGTTAGCATGTTATTTTTAAATTTTCATTCATGCTTATATATATCTAATGCTAAATTATTTAATCTGTTAAAAATTTAAGTTTGGGGGGGATGAAAAATATTTTCAAAATTGGAATTTTATTTGTTCTCAAATGCACTACAAGTGATATTGAATTTTAAAAAGAAAAATTTATTATGTATATTAAGTTATATTAGGGAAGTAAAATTTGATTTTA
>NW_018235799.1:13193-31294 GCF_001263595.1 Phalaenopsis equestris
AAAAAATTAGGAAGGAGAAGCTTGAGGATTAGTGCCTAATAAAAAATTGGTTCTACATTTGATCATTTTAAAGTATAAGACTTGAGAAACTCTTAAGCTTATAGATATAATATAGTAAGTAAAATTATTTTTAATGAACATTTTTAAGTGGAGATAATAAAAGAACTAAATTCTAAATTAAAAAAATCTACAATACATTTCTGAATTAGATAGAAACTCATATTTTCATCTTTCTTAACTTTAAGAATTTCTAAACTTTAAGTTGGTCTCATTTACTGAATATTTTTTCTAAACTAGACTGCTATATTTCTAAATCTAAATTTTATTTACTCCTAAAGAAACCCATATACATATCATACATATGTAGTTTTTAAAGATTGAAGTGTCACTTGAGGATAAGTAACATTTAAAGTTTGGGGGATTTGATACACCTAAAATATATAGTGCTTTTAGACATATTTTTATAGTTATTTTTGAGCTATTGCGCTTTAAAGGAAGGTATTTTTGTGTTTTTCTTGTAGATACAAGTAAAAAAGGAGAAAAATGCTTAAAGGAGTGAAAAAGGATCAAATTTAGAGCAAAAAGGTGAAAATTGTGCAAATGAGTTTTGGCGCTTAAGCGCCAAGTCCGACGCTTAAGCGCCGGTTAAATAGAGAAGGTCGTACCTAAGCACCAGAGGTCCCGCGAATAAGCGCCAGCGCCAGTGGTAGTTATTAGATGAGTAAAGTTAGTTTCTACGAATTTTAAAGAGGTTTTTGAGGCACCGATTGGCTTAATAGGTGGTTATAACCACCATGGACAAAAATTATCACGAAAGGATGCGCTCCTTTGAGAAATACATCAAATTGGGACTCATTTTGAAGAGTTTCCAACTCACCTCTTGGAAAACTATAAAGGAAAGAAGATAGGACTTTGAAAAGAGTCCTAAAAATACTTGGAAAGTTTTGAAAATTCATCAAATTGGGAAGTTAGATTCATCAAATTGGGGAGTTAGTTGGAGAGATTAAATTGGGAAGTTAGTTAGAGAGATTTTCAGGCACCATTTATACTTTCATTTTATCCTTTTTGTTAGTTTAGTTTCAGTGATTGTAAAGAAAAGAGATTCAAAGGAACTTCAAGAGTTTGGTGGAGAACTTGAGATAAGTTTTTATCTTTTTTCTTTGAGACAACTTTTGGTTTTAATTGAGACTTGTTGTTGGTTTGACAATGATTTCTATTTTTAAACTAAAGTGTGGTTTTATTTTTTCCATGGATTCTGAGCAGTTTTCTTTATTTTTCTTCTTAAAATGATAAGTAGTTAAGTTTTTGATGAAAATTGTGGAGAGTATTGATCTTTAATGTTTGAAGAAGTTGTAATGATTTAAATCCATGCAATTCATTTACTTCTTGATTTGGTCAATCCAAATGTTAAAATTTGTTGTGAAAACATGTAAGAACCGGGCTAGTATTATCTCAGTCAAAAATTGGAAAGAATCAAATGAGGTTGTATGAATGAGAATGTAGTTCATATGATTGAGTGCAAATAAATAGGGAAATATTCATTGAAGGGTGTAGAGTTAGAGGGCTTTAACTCTAAAGTGAGAGCTAGTATTTTCCTTGCCTAGCCGGCCTTCAGAACTAGTCAAACTTTAAATTAGCCAATGTTCTTTAAGCAACTCTAGTAAGGGTAAAGAATATTATTGCTCCTATTTGGCACAACAAAATTTGCATACTTCCACAATAGAATTCATATACTTATTACTGATTCATGATAAGAAGAAATATATTTTTCTTATTAAGTGATTTTCATCTACAAAACTCTAGTTATCTTTTTATGTTGTTAGTGTTTTGTTAAAATATCAAAAATACCAAATTTTTTTGAATTTTTATTATTGAAAAATATATTCAGTTTAAGTAATTGTCTTTTTAAAAATAGAAAGTTTTCTAAAAGTACATATTGTATAAATTCCCTATGGGTTCGATATTTAGGTCTTATGGGTTCGATATTTATTCGATATTTAGGTCTTAATAAAAAAAGTCATATATTATTTGATAGCGATGCGTATACTTGCGTAGTATCCCAACATATATAAATTAAAAGTTAAATTCTTATTTTTCTTCAAGATCAAGTTTTTGGTTTTGTTGCAAAGTAAGAAAATATAAGTGAAATATAATCTGAATTATTGTTGTACTTTGCATATCAGCAGTATTTAGGGATCATTTTACATTGCATATTTATTTTTATAACCATTGTGTGTATTTTGTAATATTGAAAAATATTTAGTTTACATTGCATATTTATTTTTATAACCGTTGTGTGTATTTTGTAATATTGAAAAATATTTATAAAAGTAACACACAAAAATCCGCCGTATCAGTCATCACTAGACCCTGAGATCTAATGGAAGAATTTAAACCTCACCGAAAATGAGGTCAATAAAGACAAATAAAAATCACAGCGGAGTTCTTTTAATTAATTTGATATTTCATCTTCACATTTTACAACATTTCAATTTTTGAAGATGATGACCCTCTATAAAACATTTGACTCCAATAACAACACAAGTGGTGTGCTACTTTAACTTCCAACCTAGCCACAATGTCTGAGAATAATGGGATTAGAGCTAAGTACTAAATTATTGCTTGATCTTCTTGTGCATGGATGATTAAAGCTTGTCTTGACTTGAAATAATTGTTTTTCCTTCCTATTCATTGTCTTCTTTAGAGGAGATCTTTCATGGGGTTTTTAGTTTCATCGAAGCAGTAGAACAACCTACAGTGCATAGCACATTCTCCAAGCTGGACTTTAAATCAATATGCACTATTGGTGTTCTATTCTTAAATTTTGGTGAAGAAGGTATTGTAGTTTATGTTTGTTCATTGTCTAAATTTACTCCGCATCTTCATGTGCCTCTGTCACCTACATAGAGGTTTAGAATGGTGCGAGATTGTTGAAATACTATTTCAGATTTTTTATTTTCATCTGAAGACATCTCTTCTTCTTTTTCTTCTTCATCTTTTTCTTAATCAACAATTGTCATTTAATGATTTCTTTCTTGATGTTTTTTTCTTTTATTTCTTTTCTTTTATGATATCTATTTCTTTATACTTTTCTAATTCTCTAGTTGCAGATATTTCTCTGGAAAAGTTCACTTATTTCTTCGGCATGTAGTATGTTGCGCCTTCATAGATTTTTACTTCACGAATTGAAAATGGTTACAAGTCACCCTTGATGCATTAGTCAATACAATCTTGCAAGCATTTTGTACCATTCGATGTTCGTGAAGCCAAGGTTTCCTAGAAGCACCATGAATGCAAGTCTTTGAATCAATGATGTGAAACTTTGCTTCAGCTTGTAGATCTCCAATCTTGAGTAAGAGGGTTATGCAACATAGAACACTTTCACCTCTCTCATTGAATCCATGTAATAAAATCTTATCGAATGAGAGCATATGAGTATAAATATCAAGGTAAGCGAGAGTTCTCAAATTTATTACGTTGATAAATGCACCCATGTCAACAAGAATTCTGGACAATTGAAATTGTCCAACATTTACAGAGATGTAAAGTGGTAGATTATGATTGGTTATCCCTAATAGGATGTCATTATCAGTGAAAATTAATTTGAGAACTTCATTAAAGTAATTAACTCCTCCATTTAAAGGAGAAGGTATCACTTGTGCCATATAGATTTTGAGACTTAATAAAGCTTTAATTAATAATTGTCATCTTTTTGGACAAGATGAGAATATCTTACATATAGATTTTCACTGGCAACATGGAGATTATAAAATTTGTGACCTGAATTTTGTAGGTCTCGCTTATCAGCTCTTAAGAATATTATGATTATAAAGATTGAGGTTTTAGAAAGAAACTATAAGCAAAGTTATTGAATGTTTCAACCATTAATTCAAACTCACAATAAATTTTAAATAACTTTCAAGTTGTTATTGCTTTATTGGCATTCTTTTATTATTTCCTTCAAAAGGATCTTACTAAAACTCTAAATATCCTTTTTTTTTTCCTTTTTTTGTAAATTTTTCTCCACTTATTTGATATTGCGAATTCTCCTTCTCTAGCTGTAGTTTTTCCCATCTTCAGTTTTCCACGTAAAAAATTTGTGTTCTTTCTTTTACTTATTTAATTATTATTTGCATCGAGGCGAGATAAAGTTATAACAAAACCTTTAAATAACACTTTAAAAAATAAAATTATTTTCTTTATTCTTTAGCTTTTTTAAGTGATATCTTTAAGCTCTACTTTCAAACGCAACAGATTTATCCTGGGATTTAAGCGAGTTGTATGTTAAATCCTGTGAGACAGCCATTTTGGACAAAATAAAGCCGCGTATTTGTTAAATCCAGATTTCGCCGATTTCGGCCCTAATACGAACCGGTAGATTCATGTTCGTGGGCTAAGGATTTAAGTTCCGGGTTTTTTTAGTTCACTCTACTGTCTTTTTTCACACCAACTGTTGTAAATTCTGATAGGACTTCCCAAATACTATCACAGAATTTATAGGATTTAATAAATTCATTGCAAGGCATTTTCTAAGAGTTAATCCCTTTAAAATTTAATAAATCTGAATTTATTCTCATCCATTATCAGACAACCCCAATAGGTTCTATAAATCAGAAAGTCTACAATTTTCCCAAATTGCTGTTAGATAAATTTCGGTGCCAGCAAAATCACAATAACCAATCGTTTTTGCCTTGATCACAATACCGGATAAGCCGATCAGTGCGAATGCATACAATAATAAAATGCTTTAACTGAACTGCCCTGCGCCAAGCCTCTTCGGTAAGACTGTAAGACTAGAATGAACCAATCTGATAAGGCAGTTGCCATGATACTTCCACAGCCAACCACGTGGCAGACTCTAGTCCTCACGCTAACCTTCAAAAATTTTAGCCATAACCTTACTCGTCAAAAAAACAACAAATTTTTTTGCAAGAGAAGATATGGCACAAGCGATCCACATAGAACTTCCTGTCCACGTCTCACTCACGGCCACTCAAAATCTTCATATTCTCTTCCCCTACTATCTCAACCACAAGTCTGCCTCTCCTCTCCGCATAAATTATCAGCCAAAAGCTTAGCTAGTCACCCGCTAACGACGCACTTGGCACTTGCTCCACTATGGGCTGCGCAAACTCAAAACGGCTCCACCCTTCCACTATGGGCTGCGCAAACTCAAAACGGCTCGACTCTGCGGTGGCCGCCGAAGTCTACCACCTGCCTCCAAGTAGCATCGCCCTCTTCGACATCAGCAAGATAGAAGAGCCCTGGCTCCTCACCACCGGCCCCGTTCACGAACCCATTGACGACAAGCCGCCAAAGCCTGGTCACGTGCCCCTCTCATTGCTTGAGAAGCTCGACTCCTTTGAACTCGCCCCCAAACCCTGGTCTGAAGTCAGCAAGGCATTGGAAGACCTCAAGCCGTCCCTCCACCAAACCTTACCGCCAGCACAAGCCACTGCTAAAATACGTCCCTCATCCCTTCTTCCTAGCAACATCGGTCACGCCTCTATATCGCCCCCGCGCCACCCGCCGCCAGAGCTCGTGGGTTTTCGATCAGTAAAGGAGAACAGCTTCGTGGTGCGGGACCGACAGGAGCGGGAGGGCAAGAAGGAGGCAGAAGAGCTTCGGCGGTGGAAGATCCGGAACCCGCTAGAGAGGTACCCGGAGAGACGGCCGCCAGGTAACTCTGATGGAGTTGTGATTTATACCACAACGCTACGGGGAGTCCGGCGGACGTTCGAGGATTGCGAGAGGCTGCGGCAGGTGGTGGAGGGGCATGCTGTGGAGGCAGGGTTGGAGGTTGACGAGCGCGACGTTTCGCTTCACGGGGATTATTTGAAACAAGTGAGGGAGCTCGTCGGTGAGGGGGTGGTGGTGCCGAGGTTGTTCGTGGCAGGGAGGTATGTCGGTGGGGTTCAAGATGTGGTGGAGCTGGCCGAAACTGGGAAGCTTGGGGAGATGATGAGGTGGGTAGCGAGAAGGATGGGAGGGGAAAGAGGAAAAGGGGGAAGGAGAGTCTGCGAAGGATGCGGAGGGGCGAGGTTCGTGCCTTGTACGGAGTGCAACGGGAGCTGCAAGGTTGTGGCGGAGGACGGGAAGGGGGTGGAGAGGTGTGGGATGTGCAATGAGAATGGACTTGCCATGTGTCCTATGTGTCATTGAGTGGTCAATGAACAAGTTCTTTGTAGATCTTCACCGTTATTATTGTTAAGGATTACATTGAAATATGAGTCAATGTTAAATCAAAATGATAAATATATTGCTCATATCAAATGTAAAGATCAAATTTTCATTTCAAGCTCAAACATCCTCTTTACAAGAAATTTATCAAAATTAATTTCATGACCACTAGTTTATCAAATTAGAAGCTATATTGCCAGTAAATAAAACAATTCGTTATTATTATTGATGGAGAGATAAAAAAGTAAAGTTTATTACAAATTTAATAATATTGTTCTAATTCATTAAACATTGAGGGGAACTTTTAGTAGGATATTTACATATCCAATATTGATAAGAGGTGAAGCTTGATGAAATTATACATCCAAAAAGAACTGGCTATAAAATTATATATATATATAGATAGATACATACATACATACATACATACATACATTTTTTTTGGTTAAAAAGCATTACTTGGCTCTGCATTTTATTCCATCAAAAAAGAATAGTAAAAAAAAGAGTCCTGAGAATCCATCCCACGCTATACAATTCACTCAAAAAATCAAAAAAACCTAAGGATCCTCTACCTCCAAAGAAAAAACAACTCAACGCAAACAAAATTAAAAGGAACAAAGATCAACCAAATTCAGAAATAAGATCCAAGATAGCCAGTTGAGAGAGAGCATGAGGTACCACAAAAGAAATAACTACAGAATTCCCACGAGCACCAGCTTTAGCAGCCCAATTTGATGTCATATTACCTTCCTTTTTGCCGTGCAGCCCTTGAATATCCAAATGTTTAGATAAATGCAAAATATGTTTGATTTGATGACTAATACTCCAATGATGCTTGATATGTAACTTGCAAAATTTTCAAAGAATAAGAGAATCAGTTTCAATTATAAGATGCTGCGAACCAAACGTTTTAGCCACTAGAAGAGCAAAAACAACTGCATCCGGCTTTGCCACAAAAGGAGAATTAGAAAAAGAAGCTGCCATAAACCAACAGATTATAAAACCAAAGAATTTTTACAAACTCCACCAACTCCCGCAGCATTGGAAATCCAGCTTCCATCCGTATTAATTTTAATATAAGGTGCCATAGGACAACTCCATATGACTCGAGAAGAACTCCTAATTGGTTTCTTATAATGGCAAAGTTATTAAGTTGTATGTATGTAAATACATGCAAATTAGGTGGTATGTTTGTAAATCTTCTTCCTCCATATCTTTTTCTTACCTTAATCCCAATTGATGTTGAGGGCTTTACTGCTCTATCTCATTCATCTTTGATCAAAATCATTATTGGAGGTTTAAGCTTCATTGTACATTCCTTCATTTATGATATTGAATTCCTGTTTCTGCAATAATTGGTATGGTTTAAACGTTTTTTCAATTGGGTCAATTCCCCTTTTGGTAATAATGGTTGTGCAATAAGTAAGATTGATATGAGTACTACACTGTCCCCTGAAACAAAATTTGAGGCTTCTTGTGTGGAACTTTACTGGTAGGATTAAGCAGGGATAATTTCCCAAGTTTTTTTTTTTTGATATTAAATGTTTATTCAACCATACTTATATGAAGTGATATCAATTAAAGAAACATCAATTTTCGACAATCCAGTAAGATTCATAATTCAGAATGCATATTGAAGCCTAGGTTCCATTCAATCTTGTCGAATAAAATATGAAGCTTCTGAAAACAAAAAGAGTTTACAATTGAGAGTGGACTAATTGCTTCACACTTTGTTATTGTGGTTTTAGCTGTGAAGTTCACCCGATTGGGGGCTTTGAAAATTTAATTTAGGAAGAGGAGAAATTTTGGAAGATCCAGCGGTATCACGAGCCTTATCCTCGCACTAGACCACAGTAGGATGGGTTGGTTTTATTCGAACACATATCCTAAAACTGCGACTTGTATTTGACTCAACTGAATTGAGGCCAAATTTATCTTGTGGTTCTGAAAGAATTTTAATGCTATTAGAATTGTATAGTGTATGAAGTAGCTGTATATTTAATACCCAAATGCTTACTTCCAGTCATACAGAATTGTCGTAGTTAAATATATTATACAACATTTAAATTGAAATAGGAATGTATTATTCTAAACATTTAATGCACTTATACAACTAACATTTAAATCTGAATATAAGTGTATAAGTTTGTCGAAATTCAATATATTTACCTTTCTAACATCCAAATATGATTGCATATGTGCAGAAATTTCTAGAATCTGAAATTGAGAATTCATAATACTTTATGTTTACCTATATGCCATTCAATCCTATTTTCTAATACTTTTGCAACTATAAAATTTGGCTTTTCAAACCTTAGTGCTTTAAGGTATTGCGGTGTGGTTGGAAATTTTATGCATTTGCTAGCTTAATTTTCTGCTTGTAGTCTTGCTTTCCTTGCTCAATCCCTCTTGGTAGTTTAATGGTTTTGGTATGTTGAAACAAAACCAGCCTTCTAATTACCATCTCTTTCGCATATGAACAGATTTAATTTTCAGTTGGAATTAATTTTTGGTTATATGATATATACAAATTGTGCTCTTTGTAATGGATCGATTTAGTGGATGCCTTTGTAAATATGTTGAAGTTAAACTTTAAATCTTATGAATTTCAGTGATTCTTCTTGTTTCCACGCCTCTCGATTGATAAATGCTGATGAATTGAGTATAATGTATTGATGGTGGCTTGTATGTAAGAAGAAATTGAAAGTTTAAATGTTAGACATGTAAATCTATTGGAATTGAGTGATATACATGTAAATATTTCATTTTCAATGAATTGCATTCATCTTTGGGATTTAATATCTTTTAGAGATAACTACATACAAATTACATGAAACTAGCTATTTACAAATCTTCCATTCACTTTCATACACCTTCCAGAGTATTTCAATTCTTTCGGGTGAGGATCTTTACATATGTACCACTTAATTTTTATGTATTTCCATATTTAACACCTAATCTTAATCTTTACATTCATACCACTAAATTTCTGGGTGTTTACACATAAAAAATCTGATTTCTTTGAATTTACGTTTGTAACACCTGAATTTCATCTTTCGTCCACTAAATCTCTATAAATTTGGTGGTGTATATGTAAATACTTGCACTGAAACTATATAAGTCCTCAAGCTGATGTCAAAATTTGAGGTTATTGTTATGCAAAATTTGAAGATTTATGGTTTGGTATTATGCGAAATCTAAAATTATATGATTTGGTTTTATGCAATTTTGAAATGCATATGGAATATCAGATTGCCCTATAAGCTAGAAATGCGGGTTAAAGACGATGATGCAACAATCACTCTCAGCTCTTCTTTATAGCTGAAATTTTTTAATCAATAATAAATTAAAGGTGCTCTTTTCATACTTTGAGTCACTGTTAGTTCTAAACTCCTCTCAAGAAATTTGTGAACTAATAACAGATACTAGAAATAGACACTACATACATGTACACTACACCTTTAGTTTAAAAGTTCGCATCCTACTTACACGTTAACTCATTAATGAAGTGAGAGGGATTAGAATTGTCTGATTCTAGAATGATTTACTGGTGACTTTTGATTGATATTGATATATAGACTTCGATACTTCAGTTACCTGTGAGATTGTGATAAATAAAGTATCTAGTCTGAGCCCATCCCCAATTTAAATTATTATACCCTATTTTGATTTTTCATATGCTTACCACTTAAATTTTATGAAAAATATGCATGCATAAGTCTTTCATATGTAAGTTGCAAAGGTTTATCTAACTCATTTTCTTTTCATATGCATTTGTATTATACAATTGTAATTTGTTTTGAAGCATCAACAGAATCAACCAGGTACGCCTTGCTCTTTCCTTTTCTTTATTGTACTTGACTACACAAATCTTTCTTTATTTACTGTACTTTATTGCACAATTCTTTTCTTTCTTTATTGTACTTTAATACACAGTTTTTTTTTCTTTTAATATACTTTATTGCACAGTTCCTTCCTTTCTTTATTGTACTTACCATATAGCTTCTTTTTTGATCAAAGGTAGCAAATGTAGAACACATACATAGGAATGGATCCTATAACACATAACCAAAACACCACTTTTAATTTCAACACCTTTCAAAATTCCATAATAAAACATTTTTCAAAACCATAAATAACGTATTCAAACCCCAATAAACTAATAATAACATATGTTCTATCTTCTCTCCCCTCTTCTTGGAACGAGACGACAATGCAGTCAAGTGACGATTCATCACAAGGCAGCAGTTGAGACGACAACAGAAAGCAGAAGGAGGAGCTTCAACTAAACTTCCATAAACTTCAATAACATGCACCCATACGTACAACGTAAATTCTCATACTACATATTATGACTTCTTACGATTGAATGTCATACGATACAAGTCCTAAACTCTTTTTATTTTCTCGGGGCCCTTTACATTTTTCGCTGCTTAGTATTCCAAAAATAATTGTTCCTACTTAAACCTATCTCACTTAAATTTTCCAATAAGCAATCATAGAAAACTAAACATTGAAATCTTGAAAACAAAACCCCGATTTTAATCGAAAGTTTTCTTAGGTGACCTTAGTTGCCTGAGATGTAATTAACAATAGGGGCTTGCCTCTATAGGGACTTAAGAACCCAAATTAATCTAAACCCTATCCAATCTGTGTATTAGATATGGGATTTGTCGGTTATAAAATTTGCAGACCAAAATAGAGTTATAAATTTTTAAGTTTAAATAGTTAAGCCTAGTAACAAGTGATACATTTATCTCTTAAGAAAATATATCATTTATGGAATCGTGTTCAACTATCTTGAATAGTAGATATATGAGTTCCACCCGGTCTCGTTACATTCCAAAAATAAAGAATACCATTTTCAAAATCAAAGCTACATTATGTATCAAATTTAAAATAAAAAATTTTATTTAAAAAAACGGTCAACAATTTCTGGCGACTCTGTTGGGGAATAATTCTTCTCTTTATTTTGATGTGGAGGTTTTATCTTCAAACATCGATAGTGCGTCCATGTCCCTTGTAGGGTAAGAGTACCATTCTTCTGTTGATGTAACTTGTTCACTTCTTTCTTGAGTAGGTATTGTCAACTCTCAAGATTCTGGAGCCATTGTTTAGTCATTCTTAAACAGAGGTTCCAGAATCTTTAAATCTATGTGTGATAGACCCGCAATAGGTGTTATATATTATGGTGGTTTGTTGAGGCAGGTTCGATGTGAAGTTGACCCACTCCAAATCCTGTACTGGGTCTTACACCTCTTTTTTTTATCTCCCATTATTTTAATTTGTTTCAACTAATTAAAACTTCCTAAAATAAAATTTAAACTTCACATAAAAAGATTTGTTCAGATAAGTTTCAAATGAAACACCCAGTTATTAAACGATTTCGTTAATTTTGATATTTGCCATGGATGGAGCATAAAACCAAGCTAACACTGAAAATTTTTAAATGCCAGAAATGTCCTCACCAAAGCTAATTTTCTCTTTTGCTACTGGAATGAATCTAGCTGTCATCAAGGGTCAAATAACTGATGGGTTAGTGATCAAATTCAGACAAGGATTTGAGAACACTGAACTTAAATTCAGAGATGTTATCGTTATTGTTGTGAAGCCGGAAGTGGACCATTTTGCTGAAACTGTTGTGGAATTCCACTTGAAGTCTATTTAGGAGTTTCTCCCTTCGAAAAGCGTTTTAGTTGAGAATAAGTTTGTTGTCCCTGCTAAGTCCGTTGTCAGGACCGTTAACTTTACCGCAAGAAATGTTACTGCTACTACTGCTGGAATAGTTGTTGCTTCACTTACAGATGCAACTGTATCAGTTAAGGGAAAAGAAATTCAAGTGCATGAAGCACCTGTTACTGAAGAGGTTTCAACTTTCACTGGATTTTTCTCTATTTTTAAAGTTCGGTCGAGTTCGAGGCATGCACCTCTGATCCAAACACAGAGGAGAAATGGAATCAAAAGATAGCAAAAATTAAGAAGGCAAAAGTTGCCAAAATGATTATCATCACAGTTACTTCAGATGAGAAGGAGGAGGATGGGCTTCCTGTGTCCTCCCCTCTTTTAAGAGGTAGTAGGTTTCATCCTTTGTCCATTTCCATTGATGAGGAAGATATTTCAAAAATTGCCGCTACGCCGCCTCGATATTTTTGTTACAACCATTAAGTGAAAAAGAAAAAAAAGTCTATGCTGCTAACTCAATTCTATACACTTTTTGAGAAGCTGACAAGAAAAGAGGGTTGTTCTGTTATTGAATCCTTAAGAGATTGGGGCATGTTGTCTCACCCCGGAAGAAGGCTCAGATATTCCACAGAGACAAGTTGTTATGCAACCCATTAGAATGGTTACAAGAGTAGGAGAAGATTTGCCTTTGTGAACCTCTCATACTTTCCGTTCAGATGACCGTCACGTTAACTTTAGTTCTACCACCACTACTCCACCACCACCCAAGGTTTCCATTAAGCAATATTTGGGAGTTCGTGTCTCTTCCACTCTGTTGCTAGTACTGCGGATGCTATTGTTTCTCTGAGGTCCATGGGACGAAAACCAGTTAAGTCCCATCTTGGATTGAGATTGATTCTACCCAGTGTATAAGAAAAACCTCTATTCTGGGCTGAAAAGCCAAGGAATAACAAGAAGGTACTAGCTGATGTGTTTGGTTCATGTGATGGGGGCCCACCATTTCTCGGCATGTTGATGTCACTAGTAGACCATATGGTTCTATGGGGTCTACATTCAAGCTGATGGTGTGGCTGTCTAAGGTCACCAAACCAACACTTATAAAGGTACCTATAATAGAGAGTTCCAGAAAAGACTCTAAGTGTGATATTCTACCAACATAGACCACTACCGTTTTGGAGCCTCCTTCAGAGAGTGTTGCTTGTCAATCGTCGCCTGTTGACATTAAAATTGTTAAGGGAAACTTAATAGAAGCCAAGTTAGAGAAGTTAAGGTAGGATAACAAGCAATTATCTGAAGAAAGAAAGGGCAAATCAGACGACAAAGAAGGTTTGATAAATTACATGGAAGAAGATTTCACTGAAATAAAGGTTGTTTAAACTAGAGCATCCTCATCTCTATGAGAAGTTTCAATAACTTTTGAAGAGAATGTTGCTGAAATGTTGAAAAGAGTTATTCAAAAAAAGGATGAACAAATCGAACGCGTGGAGAGGAAAATGGAGGAAATGATGGCTGCTATCATGACACTCCAGAGTCAACCGCAATCTCCAAAGGTAGTGCCTGTTAAAGTAAACCATCCAAAGGAAATACAAATCATTGATAATAAGAAAGAATCAACCTTTGTTAATTAAGAGGAACAGCACAAGAAATATTATGCTCCAAGTCTTATACAGGAAATAGGTATTAAGAGTTTAGTAGAACAACAGGTGAGAGAAGCCTTGGCTCATTCTAAAGAAAGAGCATCAATTCTAGAGGGTACACCCTATCCTGAGGAATTTGATGATGTATAATATTCCAAAGGTTTCCTGCCACATCTGTTCAAAACTTTTGATGAAATGGAAAACCCCTGACAGCATGTGGCGCATTTTCAGGCTAGCTATTGCAATGCAAGAGGAAGTGATGCATTACTATTTCGACAGTATGTTAGAGTCTTTCAGTGGTTGCTTTTGATTGGTATGCAAAGTTATCAAATATTTTTGTTAAAACATTTATAAAATTGGAAAGCCTTTTCATTAAGTGGTATGCTGAAGCTCAACACCACATCACTGTTGGTGATCTCATGGTTGAGAAACAAAAATCGAACGAAACTTTCGTGGACTATATATTCTACGATGGAGAAAATTGAGCATAAAATGTGAACAATAAGTCCAGGAAAAAACTTGCAATTGAGATTTTGTTGAAGAGTATTCATGGGCTAGTTGAGTTTCTTCTTAAGGGATTTACAATAAAGACTTTTGAAAAATTGCTCAGCAAATCCGGGAGCCTTCAGTTTGAAGCCAAAAAGCTTGATTTTATTGAAAAATTTGAAAAATAGAGACCAAATAAGGCTTTTGAGAAGAAGTCTAGGACTATTGCAACTTTAGAAAAAAGGTATATAAGTAATACAAATAAAAGCTGAACAACCTCAATAGAGTCATCAGTCTTTTTAACAGTATAACAAAAGTCATCTCAACAAAAATCTTATCAAACAAATAATAAATCAACTCCATCTATAGCAGAGCGCTTGAATAAAATATATCCTTTCAAATATGAAGTAGTGGAAAAGTTATTTTAGAGTTTGATTAAGAAAGTAAACATTAGATTACCTGAGCCTAAGAAACAATATGCGGTGAATAAGAAGGATCACCCATTATATTGTCCATATCATAGACTAATTGGAAATACTATAGAAAACTGTTTTATTTTCAAAAATTGGTTGGAATACAATCTCAATAAAGGGAACATAACGACCCCAAAAGAGTACATGAGAGAACCTATAGAAGGTTCAATCAATATGATTTTGGTTAATCTTATTGTTCCAGTTGACGTGTACACATTTGATGATGGATGAAGTACGGCTTGGGAAATATCTTCGAAGAAAATACTGATTCAAATTAAAAATACTCCAGTGCAAGCTAGAACTTAGAATTTATAGCTTGCTAAACAAGTACTATCAATTACAAAGGAAAAGGAACCTCTAAAGAAAACTAAAGAGATTACAGAAAAGAAGAAGATTGAAGAGCCTAAACATAGGATAGGGTCTACTTATCCGAGATTTTTTTCTACAGATTTGGGGGAGAAATCTCTCAAACCATTAACTTTATATGATTTCTTCTTCGCTCCTCTGTGAGCATGTAATATGATGAAATTTGATTTTGGCTATGTTTTGACTTATGATAACCAATTTAATTGTGATAATAATTTTGATCCTGACAATAAATCTTAAATCATACAAAATCTTGATATATGTAACAATAATAAAGAAGAAGACATTGACGATAATGGTTATGACCCAGAAATTAACGCACCTGTCTTTTAATTTCAAGGATCGTCGATTGCAATAGAATTAGAATTCTCCAACTTGGAAGAGATCTCTAAAGAATTTGTTATTTCAATTCCCGAGAAGATAGCTTCTAAGATAGTTCAAGATTAGGTAGAGATAATAGAAATAAATTTGAGAAGTTGAAAGGTGCTACCCCCAAGAATGATTCCAAAGGATAAAGCAAAGCAAATAGTTATTCAAGGCAATCCAATTCCACCAGTTGATGAAGTACCTATTCAAGGAGATGCTGGAGAACCAAGCAATAAAGTGGACTATAATGTGCTAGCTAATCCACCTTAAAATTGTCTATTTTTATGCACATTTTATGCTCAATTTTTTAGGATATTATACTTTAATGAAAGGTATTCTTATGTTTTTTTGTTACAGGTGCAAGAAAAAGAGTTTAAGAGTAAAATGGATCAAAAATACATCAAAAGGAGCAAAATGGGCTAAACTAAAGAAAATTGCCAAACCAGCCGAATTGGCGCCTAGGCGCCACTTGCAGAATTTGGCTGACACCTACGACCGATAGTTGGACGCTAAGGCGCCACAGTTAATTTCTAGAAGATTCATTGAATGAGGCTAAATTTTGAATAGATGCCTGAAGCAACTCTTGGTCATTTTCAAAGCTCTATAAATAGGGATTAATTCCAAAAGGCTAGGGGGTCGGATATATAAAGTCATATAGTGTGTGAGTGTGATAAAATTGTAAGTAGTTTTCTTTGTAAGTCTTTGTGATTTCTAAAGTTTGTGAGTATTGTAAGTGTTTGTTGGAGTCAGATAAGTTAGATAACTTCAAAGGAGACTTGGGTAAACATTCAAGATAAGTATTTGTATCTTTGTCTTTATGTCTTGTACTTTGGATTTGAGTTTTATAAATATTTTTTATTTTATTATCTCCAAATGTTTTGAGAAGTTTTCTCTCTTTCTCCTTGCAGTATGAAGTAATCAAGTAAGTGATTTTGATTTTGTTTAGAACTACTTTTATTCATAAAAAATGTGATGATATTTTTATAGGTCCTTAATTTACTTTACAAATTGACCACTTGTTTTGTTAAAATTTTTTGAGGAAACTTATAGACCTGAGATGACTAAGATTTCTTGACTTGTAAGTATCACATTTCACTTTGGAAAGAGCAGTGGTGATTGTCCGAGGGGGAGTGCAAATAGATAGGGAGATAAGATTTGATGGGAAGATTTAGATAGGGAGATAAGATTTGATGGGCATAGAATTGATGTTTTCAGAGTGACAGACAAGATTCTTTTATCAATTTGATCTAGATATTGAAACTAAGGGTCACTGGTAGGTCCTACATAGAAGGCACAGTGGATAATCTAGAAGTGAGAGATTAGAACCTGCCCAACACTACTATACATGCCGACACAAACTTTAGATTAGTCAATGTTCTTTACACATCAAAAAAATTAAGGAATAGGTATGCTCCTATTTGTCACAACACCACATTTAAACTTCTAAGCATTTGAAATCCTATACCGATCATAAATTATTTGCAAGGAGAATGTCTCTTTTTATATATTTTCTAAAATCATTGCATTTACTTTTACTTGCATTTGTAGAAATTAATAAACTTAATTCCATAATTACTTCTTTAAACATTTACTGCAGTCTTAAGTAAAGTTCTCTTAAAGTAAAAATTCATTAATATCATTTCTTTTCGTTCATAGTTCCCTGTGAGATTGATACTGGGGTTTTTATAGAAAATCCTATATTACTTGAAATGATACGTATACTTGCGTAGTACCCTCTAGTGAAAAACTATTTCTTCTTTAAATTTTAACATATTAACTTTGTTCTCACTAACGACTAAATATAATTTGGGTCATGTTTTTATCATATTAAGTAACATAAATATCTGCGTAATTGGGGGTTGGGTCAAGTTTTTGGCGTTGTTGCCAGGGAAACAAAAAAATGAAACCTTAAAAAGGAAATATCATTTCAGAATTTTGTTTGAAACTTTATTTGAACTGTAGGATTACTAAATATTAATTAGTTTTAACTTATTTCAAAATTTCAAAAAAAAGCAAAAATTGAAAAAAAAAAGAAAAAATATATGTATAAATAATTTTATTTTATAGCTTTAGTATTTTACTTTCTGAATTTTACTTTTTGTATGCAAAGTTCGGGATCTGAAGGTTTAATACCCTACAATTCTGATCCCGAAACTGCTTATGTGCAACAATATAACAATAATTCTGATTATTTTTTTCACTTATATTTCCTTATTTCAAAACTAAACCAAAAACTTGATCTTGAACAAAAATAAGAATTTAAATTTTAATTTATATATATTGGGATACTACACTCAAGTAATATATGACTTTTTGATTAAGACATGAATAAAAAAACCCACAAGGAAGATATGCAATATGCACTTTTTGGAAAACTTTCTATTTTTTAAAAAGACAATTATTTAAACTAAAGACATTTTCACAGTAAAGAAAATTTAAATTTTTTTGGTAATTATAATAATTTGACAAAAACAGAAAAAACTTAAAAAGATAACTTGAATTTTTTTTAGTAGAAAAGCTCTAAATATGAAAATATCTTTCTTCTTATCATGAATCAATAATAAGTATAGGAATTTTGTTGTGGAAGTATGCATATTTTGTTGTGCCAAATAGGATTTGTTGTGCCAAATTTGTTGTGCCAAATAGGATCAATAATATTTTTTACCCTTATTAGAGATACTATAAAAAATATTGACTAATTTAAAGTTTGAATAGTTTTGAAGATCGGCTAGGCAGAGAAGATACTAGCTCTCTCTCTAGAGTTCCCTCGATTCCCTCCACCTGGAGGCTAACATCTCGTATCAAAACATAAAATAATAAACCAAGTTGGGAGCTTTAACCTATCAGTTTAAAGTCCTCTAAGTCAACACCCTTCAATGAATATTTCCCTATTTATTTGCACTCAATCATA
>NW_018235799.1:31825-36819 GCF_001263595.1 Phalaenopsis equestris
CAAAGTCTCAATCTTCCTTCTTTTATAATTCTCCAAAAGGTGCATTGGTATCTCTTCAAAATGTGTCTTGATTCGATATAGTTCCCCAAGAGATGCATCCTTTCATAATAATTTTCTTCCATGGTGGTTGCAACAACCTATTAAGCCAATAGGTGCCTCAAAAACCTCTTCAAAATTTGCAAAAAATGAATTTACTCATCCAATAATTGCCACTGGTGCTTAGGTGCGGCCTTCTCTATTTAACTGGCGCTTAAGCACCGGATCTGGCGCTTAGGCGCCAAAACACTTTTGCACATTTTTCACCGATTTGCTGCAAATTTGATCCCTTTTCACTCCTTTAAGCATTTTTCACCTTTTTACCTGTACCTGAAAGCAAAAAAATAAAAATATCTTTCGTTAAAGTGCAATATCTCAAAAATAAGTATAAAAATGTGTCTAAAAATACTATATATTTTAGGCGTATCAAAATCCCCCAAACTTAAAATGTACTTATCCTCAAGTGACGCTTCAATATTTAAAAACTAAATATGTATGATATGTATATGAGTTTCTTTATAAGTAACTAATATTTAGATTTTAGAAATACAGTAGTCCAATTTAGAAAAAATATTTAGTAAATGAGACCAACTTAAAGTTTAAAAATTTTTAATGTTAAGAAAGATGAAAATATAAGTTACTATCTAATTCAGAAATATTGTAGATTCTCCATGTTTAGAATTTAGTCCTTTTATTATCTCCACTTAAAAATGTTTATTAAGAATAATTTTACTTACTATATTATATCCCTAAGCTTAAGAGTTTCTCAAGTCTTATACTTTAAAAAGATCAAATGTGAAACCAATTTTTGATTAAACTAATCCTTAAGCTCTCCTCCCTCACTTTTTCTTCTTCTTTTTTTTCTTCTATTTCTCTTTCTTTTTCTTTTCTTTTTCTTTTTCTCTTTTTTTTAGGCAAGGATTACTATATCTGGATATGCCTTTAATAATTTTGAATTCTACTTTTTCTTTCCTAAAGCAAAGTCTTGATACCAAACTTTTACTTATAAATATAACAATTGCTTTGACAATTATTTTTAATAAAAGAAATTTAAGTATTAAAAATAAAAGTCTAGATTTCTAAAATTTTCAAAAATACAATGTTTCTTACTAAAGATAGTTACTTATATAATCATTTTGTACACAAAAAACTTTAAACTTAAAGTTTTCTTCATTACTCAAAATTTCAACTAAATTATCTTACTCATTTCTAAAATTAAATTTTACTTTTCTAATATAACTTCATATACATGATCAATTTTACTTTTCAAATAAAATTCACTTGTATTTCATTTGAGAATAAATAAAATTAAAGTTTTAAAAATATTTTTCATCCCCCCCAAACTTAAACTTTTAATAAATTAAACAGTTTAGCATCAAATGTATATAAGCAAGAATGAAAATTAAAATAACTGATAACAGGAATTTTTATCCTCTAATGATAAAAGTATAAAATTAAAAACAGAAGTAAAATTAATTTTTATCAAATTTTCTAATATTTTCATTTCAATTCAACATGTTGAGATTCAATAGACTTCTAAATAGTGGGTATAAACATAAAAGAAAACTAACACACTAACTCGACTTCACAATCTCAACATAAAAACAAACTCACAAACATGATAAAAGAAAATTACAGGGTAGTAGTTTCTGAAATTTAATATTTAAGACCTAAGTTAGCAAGATTTTCATCTTTTCAAAAGACAGAATTAAGTTAAGTTCTAAACTAACTAAATCATAAAACTCACAACAGTTACTACCCTAGAATTTTAAAACAAACTACTAACTAAGACAAACATCACAATAACAATAAAATACAAAAGTCCAAAACACAATGCATAGTACATATCATAACAAAGATGCAAATGTAGCAGTACCACACCACATAGTCTACAACATAAAAATAAACAACACATCACAAATCTCAAGTCCAAAGAACATAGTCTAACAGATATTACAAACCTAAAAATCTCTCAATTCTAATTCTCATCTTCTGAATCACCGCTATACCACTTTTCTGCAGTCTCATAATCAGGATACGAGGATATAGAGGAAATTGCACTCCTGGGTCACCCCTAATTATGTTCTCCAAAGATGACTGGAATTTGTCTTCATAATTACTCTTTGTCCTACTATACCTTTCATTAAGCTTTGCAAAACGGTCTAAATTCTAAAATTTATCAGTAGTAAAATTAATATGATCCATCATCCTCTGCAAAAATTCATCTTCGGTCTCAGTAGACTCACCTCTAGATGTAGAAGCACGTGAGGTAGATGGTCTAGATGTAGAAGCAGCAGATGTCTCCATTCCATAACTACTAGAAAATCCTCCTCTCCAGCCAAAAATAGAATACTCAAAATTAGTCTTCATATTCACCTTAGTGATGGGCTTTAGAGGTAATAAAACTTCCTCCCAGCCATCATATTTTACTCCAGCCTCCTCACATAAAGAAATAATCAAGGAAGCAAATCACAGACCCACAGTAATAACGACAGTAGCATAACTGATGATAGTCTAATAAATTAAAGCTCCTATGTTGATGAGCTTTTCTTCCTAGATACAATAATTTAACATCTCTCTCTAGTCACTTCACTAAGATGATTTGTTCGTAGTAGACAAGCAGAAAAAAATAGTGTCAGGCCTTTGAAGGTCCACATAACTTTGAAGTTGGGAAGTTGACTCTCCTCTCATTAGTGATCTTCCATAGTCCTCTTCCAATAGTCAAGTAAGAAATAATCTTGTCTAACTTTGCTTCAGTCAGAATATAATTTGCATTAAAATATAACGTATCAGGTGGCAGATGATAAAACAAATTGATTACCTCAGGTGAAAAAGGTACCAACTTTCCTCAAACCATGACTCTATTGTCTTCAGCCTCAGGGAGGTTTGCATAGAGCCCCTAACAAAGAGCTCCCTAACAACAGAAATAGCTGCCACAACAGAGAAACATCAGAATCATTCCCAATATTGGCGTACAATTAAATCCTCTACATCTCCACCTAGATTCCTAAAACACCTCTCCTGAATCAGTTTTCGTGATTGCAACACATCACTGTACTGATCCTAAGCCTTCGAACTAACAAATTTACTCAAATCAAAAGGGCTCTTTCCTTTGCTCCTCTTCATTCTTTGTGTCATTCTACAAATTTTATAAATTCCAAAAATAACTTCAAAAATCCAGTCTAAATTACTAAACTAAACTTCCAAAGTATAAACTACACTTCCCATGCAATTTCCATAGATCTTTTTCTTATTTTTCACAATGAATAGCAATTTTTGAATTTCTCCAAATGTGCTTAAAATACATAGTGAAAATCTAAATTTTTTGCATAGAAGTAAAGCTCTTACCTCAAGAAACTTGGATCTAGCAAATTGTACTTGATTACACCAAGAAATCTTCACTTTAGATGTGTCCTAGCCCTCAAAAATCATAAACTCGATAGGTTGAAGGTGACAGTGGCATTAAAAATGGTGGTTTTTGGTTTAAAATTTCATTTTTAACTGTTCGCAAACTGGTTTTCGTGAATCGGCACTTAAGCGCGGGTAAATGACGCTTAGGCGCCTACCTCTCGGGTTGGCTCGCACTTAAGCGTGAGATGTGGTGCTTAGGCGCTAGTGCACGATTTTCAAAATTTTCAAATTAAAGTAAAATACACTATTTGCCTAAGTAAACCACCCCTAAATGGTCTCATAGCACTTAAATGACTATTTTCAACTTCATATAACTCTCCTCTCTCTCAAAATTCTCCATAATAACTATTTCAATTTGAGGCTAAAAATAACACAAATTTTCACACAAACAAACTTATATTAATTCACAAATAAGTACAAATACCTTTAAACACTTAATTCTTACTCCAAATAGACTTGGATGAGAAAATTTTCCTAAATACAAATACACAACAATCATTTCACAATTAAACACATATAAGAAGTCATAAATACTAAAACAAGACTTGAACACTAAACCACTTGAAAACAACAACTTATAACACACAAATTCTAACACTAAACTTAATTCCATTCTTCATTCAAAGGAACAAATTCCTGTCTTTCATTAGTCTCTCCAGGAATATAGAGTTGATAAAACGGACGGTGGTGACGAGCTCTAATACTATCTTCTTCAATCCACTTCTGCTTTATGAACATCACCTTATCTGCTTTCTCTACATAACTAGTATGGCTAAATTGCATTTTCAATTGCCATCCAATATGCTCTAGATGTGCATGCAACCCAATTACCTTGATCTCCATTAAAGCCATAGTATTCTCAATTTTGTTTATCTTCTATGATATTCCTTCAATATTAAAGACTAAAAAACCGTTATACATCTCTTGTGCACTTTGACTAATGAACCTCTTCCTCATGGTTTCTTCCTTCTTCTTCAAATCCATCTCCCATGAAGACATTTTCTCTAAATCTCACTTTCTTTTAGACTTTTAGGGCTAGAAAAGATCTGGGGTGAAATCCCTTCAAAAAACTCTTCTATTTATAGGCCTAAATCCTTCCAATAACTCCTAGACACATTTAGAAACTGCTTTGGCATGTTTTTACAAACTAATTGGAAGTAATTTCTCACATGTGATTAAACTGCCGCGCTTAAGCGTCATTGCACATTTTTTGCACCAGTCAACTTAACATCCAAATTCACATTCTAACATGTCTTAGTCACTAAATAAACTCTTAAAATCTTTACTAACACATAATAATTTCAAAAATACTACCCCAATTTTCTTAATCACACACAAAACAACAATCAAAATAAAAACACTCTAATAACTATAGGTTGCCTCCCACAAAGCGCTTGGTTTTACGCCGTCAGCCCGATTAACCAGTGCTTATTCTGGTTGGCCCAACATCATTCCATCATTAAGTTTATGTTGATCCCATATAAAATAAGGTTTCAGTCTATGTCCATTAACTTTAAATATTTTCTCAGACTTAGGATCTTTAATAT
>NW_018235799.1:36924-44591 GCF_001263595.1 Phalaenopsis equestris
TTTAATAATATTTATATAACTCAAAAAAGTTTTGATTACATCAAATAAGCACAGTGACATATATGAAAGTTCATTACACATTCACACACTAATATGGATTATAATAAGACCCCAAAAAAAAAGAAAAAATAACATGTTAAAATTACAAGGAAAAATATGACAATATTGACTTTAAAATATAAAATCACACCATGACAAATGTTGCCCGCTTCTGATACCTCAAAACCCCGAGCAAACCTATTTGACTGAGGTGCTGTAGATACGGAAGAACTCAAACCATATGCGGTGGTCTCCCGTTGTGGTATTATCTAACTCCTAGCAGCTGTGTCCAATTGGGATATCGTAGAAACAGTTGCATTGTCGGCCCCCCTATTGAATTTGTAGTCTTTCGGTCCTTGTCCCCACCGTGGGAACCTGTAAAACTTCCTCCCGAAGCTATGTGTCTGGCGTGACGTGAATAGCAAGGACGGTAGTCCGCAACGATACATCACTTTCTGGGACTTCCCTGAATGTCCGAAACTTATCGTTCTGCAGTTATTAAAAGTAGAATAGATATGTCCAAAAATTGAGAAAATATAAAAAGCAAACTTACCAACATGTGGAGACAGTGATTGCCGACAACAAATTTATGTGGCCGTCCAAACTCCACCATTATCCACCATATAAAAGGTGAAGCTATTAACCAGCATAAAGCAATATATTCACATTAATTATAAAATATGCTTAAAGCTGCAAATATAAACTCTAATATAAGTATCACCTACCTCTATGATACTCATGATTCCATAAAATAAACCACAAAGTCATCATTTTACAAAAAAATTCAGCTTCATAATTAAGCTTAATAGTACATTAATGCTCAAATTTAAAAAAAATGTATGACTCATAATTTAGCTTAACAGTACAGTCTTGCTGGCGGAATGTGGGAGAAAGGAGAGGGGGAAACATACTGTGGTGTAAACAAAATTTATTAATTGATATATACAGGTGGTGTCTCAAATCCTGTTTTACAACAACAGAAAAGTGGAAGCAATGGTTGTCAACAACAAACAACAATGCCCATCCATGATGCTCCCACCACCAAGTATCAAACCACAATTACAATAAAAGCATTCCAAATCAGAAATTCATTCCTCTATTCTTCCAACACCAGCACATAAAAATAAAGAAAACATAAATATTCATCCAACAATCATACACCAATACCATATAGTCAATTCATCCAAGAAGCTTCGTTTATATAAATAGCAAGTAGCAGATATACCACAAAAATTTTTTTGACAAACAACTGCTATACTCATATGTATGTACACATGAATATAAACATATACGAACTATGTTGGGTTTGTATATGTGCTCAAAACCAAACTCTCCAACCAGCAAGTAGCAGATATACCCCAAAAAATATCTCCCTAGCAGCTATTTACATTTCTCGCAAGCATTTCTGTTTAACAAGCATTTTTAAAAATGATGCCATACATGTTCCAAGCCGAAATACATTGCTTCAGAAAAGAGCAGAATAGAGGAGTTGTAATATGTGCTTAAAACCAAACTCTTCAACCAGCAAGTAGCAGATATACCCAAAAAAATTATCTCCCAAGCAGTTATTTACATTTCCCTCAAGCATTTCTGTTTGACAAGAATTTTTGAAAATGATGCCATACATGTTCCAAGCCAAAATACATTGCTTCAGAAAAGAACATAATAGAGGAGTTGTAATATGTGCTTAAAACCAAACTCTCCAACCAGCAAGTAGCAGATATAGCCCAAAAAATGGAATCGAACAAGAACAACAGCCTTAACTGCTCCTTAAAGTTTACGGCGTACATAGCATTATAAGGTGCATGCATAGCATTATAAGGTGCATTAACATTTCTATATAGAAACCCAAATTGTGCCTTAACAGCTCTATTTCCATCAGATGCAGATCAGAGATATATATACAAAATGGAGCTATATACATAGGTGTAAGTATTATACATGGAGCTATTAGAGGCAGATTATGTCAAGTGATAATGCAATCATTATTTTAGAAGTTCTTAATGAACTATTCAACGATCACACTCTCCCATGACTTTCATCCTTCAACGGTTCAAAGGGAAGAATGTTATTTAATGCTATATATTATTCAAAATTTGTATATGTATGTAAATCTTCCTTGGTTAAATTACATTTTTACACATTGGCCGGAGCTACAAAAATAAAATATGACACCAGATAAATTTCAAGCTCAAATAAACAGCAGACCAAATAAAATGTGATTGGGGATTGAGATTCTTTGTTAAAAGAAAAGCTCAGTTCAAATTTAGCAAGTTGGGCTAGAGCTCAACTGTAGAACAAATAAAAAAGAAAAGAAAAAACAAAAGAAAAGAAAAAACTAAAAAGAAAAGAAAAAACTAGGGTAGAGCCATTTTCGTGAGCATTTCACAATACTTTAATAAGACATACTAAAAAAATGGCACATGCTCTATCAAAAGCCTGGTCAATAAATAATAGGGGAATTTACATGAGTACCACTTATTTCTTATGAATTTAAATATCTAACAGCTAAATTTTACATTTTACATTTACATATCTTTCTCACTTTAACCTTTAAAGTTCTTACAAATATAACACCCAAACTTTTATATATACGTAGGTGTAAGTATTTACCCTTGGATGTGTGTTTCGTATATGTAAAGCAAGCCAAAGAAAACCCATAGAGCCTCATATACACAAATCTCAATTAGAATGATTCCATTTAAGTAAAAAAAAAACAGAATAGTTGCACTGCAATAAAAACTCCCACCACTAAAATACCTAAAATCATCACCAATTATTGCGTATTTACAAATCTAACACCCAAAGTTTGATATATAAATAACAAACATACTTTGTAGTTACCATGTGATATTGTATGTAAATGCGCCTTTTTATTGCTTAACAAATCCATAATAATCCATATCATTCAAAGCAAGTACATAAAGGCAATGCAGAAAAAAGTTGATAGCCTTCCAATACAGGCGATGCATGAAGAAACTGAAGTGAATGTAATCTAAACATACTTAAAGTTACAGCATGCCATGAATAAATTGATAGCCTTCCAATACTATTTGTTGGGCATACAAATATATAAACTGAAAGACATCCCCTCCGTAAGTTACAGCATGGTATCAACTTTAATTTCTCAAATTATTAAGGGAAGATAAGAGTTTCATGTCTCAAATTATAATAGGTCTGTCGCCATCTATTAACATAGCTTTAACTTGAAAAAAATAATATGTGAAATTTGAGCTAAGCATTTGTGAAATGTCACCATTATAAGTCATCTATAGCATAGGTTTAATATGAAGAAAATAATAAAACATAATTGAAAGACATAATATGTAATCAAATCTAAATGCCCAGGCTTATGTCATTTGCTATTTGCTCTCTCAAACCTGCCATCTCTGAAGCGCCTTCACCATATGGGATTTGTGACTCAGGTGAATCAATATCAATTTGTGGGTTGGAACGTCCAACGTGGTATTCAAATGCCTCAGGTGGTATTTGCAATGAATCTTCTTCAATAATGGCAAACTCTGCATATGTCCTGGAATGATGTCATCTAATGAAGTTGTGTAGTGCCATTGTTGCCACTACAATCTGGACTGTTTTGTAAATGGATAAGTTGGCATATAACATAGAATTACCCATTTCTTCTTCCAAACCCCGAACGATCTCTCGATCACACCACGCAAGGATGAATGCCTTTTGTTAAAATTTTTTTTCTTTCCTTGTGCAACCCCGCTCGATCTCTCAAAGTTAGGTATATGATATTTTGTATCTGGATATAGCTTCAAATATCCCCTTTGCAAAGGATACTCGACATCTACTAAGTAGTACTTGCCTGAGTAAGGTTTTCTTTCATTTAGAAATTTTAAAGTAATTAGGATGGTCGAAAGCTAAGCACAATTGTCATACCTGGTGGTGGATAAGGGAAACCATATTTTTTGTTGCTAGTCAAACTTGAAAACGCGGCTGTCGTGTGCGCTACCTTCCCATCCAGCCATCACATATGTGAAACATATATTGAAATCACAAACAACCATTATATTTTGTGTTGGTGATCCGCATCGTCCAATGTATGCAACTTTCTCTATTCCAGAAAGACGTGCATCGACATGTGTTCCGTCAATAGCTCAGACACAATCCTGGGATTAACGAATTAATAACTCTTCGATCCATCTATCTCCAATATTCACGGACGTCATGCATGGGTTTTGATCAACATATGCGTTGTAGTAATGGTATAACAACGTAAGAGTGAGAGCAACAATGCGGATTTGATTAATCTGTCCTTCCTCCATGATGTAAAATCTGAAAGGAAGGTAGACTTTTAAACCAGATAAAAAATAGTGATGTAATATCAGTAAACATAGATAAAATGACAACTATACAAAGAGTACATGCATGTAAATTTAACTGCATGCAATAAAAATATAGAGAAAGTTACATACATGCCGCACATTTCATTGAATATTTGCATATCTAAATATCAAAGTTCGATATGTAGCTAACACATTCAAGATTTAAAAAAAATACAATACATATAATGAGTCCATCAGATAAATAGCACATAAGACATAACGAGTCCATCAAACAAATAGTAAGTGAAGTTACATAAATAGCATTCAATCTTTCATAAAAGAGCGCAAGTAGGGAAAACGAAATTCTGGGTCCAAAGTCTCAAAGAACTGCCTCCGGGTTGAGTTCTCAAGCAACTTGACATACTTAACATACATATCCTGGTCTTCCTAATACCAGGATATGTGTTAAGGATCTTAACACACTCATGGATTATGCTGTCCTTCGCAATTTTGGAATTATTTTTGGAAATTTCAATCAATGTCTCAATAGAATCCCTTACAAATGAAAAGACTTTTTTTATTTTTTGCAGGCCGGGGACGCTTTGTTCCACCAGTGGATTGGATATCTGTGCGGATTTGGCTGGGACCTTCTCCTGAATCACCTATATGCTCGGTCTCCATATCCTCTGCTAGGTTTGCAACACCCATCTCATTCTTGCTCATTAGGGGTGAAAAATGAGTTCCTGTTGCTACAACACCAGTAAACATGCCATCCAACTTCCCCTCCAAAGCTGGTTCAATTCTAGTAAATTTGAATTTTTTTGCCGCTGGCACTATCTGTAACAAAAAAAAAATCTAATCAATATTCAAAAAATATGTATCTGAATTTTACTTCAAATAGTGATGTTATTACTGTTAACTTTTCTTCCCACCATTCCTCAGGTGCATCAATTGTCTGCTTTACTGGATCTCATCCTAACCCAGTTGATCCCCTTTTAAGCTCTTTCCAAAGTTTCCAGTCCTTCTTTAATTAGTCCAATTTGTTCTTTAGTTTCATCCAATTGTAACCCCATCCAATTATTTCTTTGAATTTAGTTGTGATATTATGCCAACCTTCTTTATTAAAAAAAGTTGTGGGTCGATTTCCCAATTCGACCTCTCTCACGCATAGATCACAAAAAATACTAGTACTCTCTCTATCCCATATAGCCGATGAACCAGAGTCTTTAGATTTACTCATCTTTTACTTTCACATCAACGGATGGTTAGATGGCATTATAACCAAAAATGAGCCACTTAAGATATGGACTATGCATATGTTAAAAAAATTCAAGAAAAATAATGAATTAAAATATAATTTGTTGAAACATAAATGTGCTTTTAATATAACCATTGTACATGAAACCTCTCTTTTTCATTATTATTATAGTATCACCGTATTTGAGTAAAAACCAATTGAAATTTGGAACACATAGAGCTGAGTAGAAATTCTAAAGCAATGCTAGCAAAGACAACCCAAAGGCACAATTCATTGCATTAACTCCATGATAGTTTTATAACACCATGATAGTTTTAAAAATGGAAACCAACAATTCATAGGGGCAACTAGCTAATATGGCAACCTAAACAGCTAGAACAGGGACTATTTTAAAAAAGCTAACCCAAAATCATTCCCGCACTAGCTAATATGGCAACCAAATTTTTTATAAGCTTTTCAGGAATAAATTAAAAATGCTCTAAGCATTCAAAAATTTATTTTATTCTATGATTCAACATATGCAGCAAAGATTCATTTTTTAAATAGCCACAAAAATATTTTCCTCGCATGAAGACCATATGAGCAACAAACCCTAAAAAATTTTAGTAAATAGAAAAGAAACATCAGCCATTTTGAAGAAAGGATATGAATGTCGAATTGAGAAGAAACAACAGACATTTCGAACAAAGGATCTACATTTTTACTGGCAAAACTTGCTTCCCAAGAACTGGATCTAAGTTCTCCCACAAAAGACTTCCATATTAACCACAAAGAACATATGGATCAAGATGTGTTTCTGCGACATGGGGGAAAGGAGGTAGGAGAAGAGCAAGAAGAAGATATTTCTTACCTGCGGAGGTAGGAGCAGAGAGGAGGCAGGGGTGGAGCAGAGCAACTTTGGAGAATAGGATTAGGGATTGGGATGTTTGCGAAGGGTAGCGACGTAAAGGGGTATATCTCCGCGATCCGCGTGCTTCATAAAATGAAAAGCCCGTTTAAGAAAACGGTCGTCAAAAGAAGAAACCAAACATTAAGACGATATTTTTAAAAATGTCGTTGTACTTTTAAGCTACCCCAAACGGGGCCTAAGTTTATGCGATCCCCTATAAAATAAGGTTTCAGTCTATGTCCATTAACTTTAAATATTTTCTCAAACTTAGGATCTTTAATATCTACAGCTCCATAAGGATAAACTTTTATCACAACAAATGGGCCCATCCACTTGGACATAAGTTTGCCTGGAAAAAATCTTAACCTTGCATTATATAGTAAAACTTATTGCCCTCACTAAAAATTTTTAGAAAGAAACCTTCAATCATGCCACATCTTCATCTTTTCTTTATAAATCGTGGCACTCTCATAAGATTCATTCCTTATCTCTTCAAGCTCATTTAATTGCAATAATCTTTTCTCACTAGCATCTTTTAAATTATAATTAAACTGTTTAATTGTCCAATATGCTTTATGCTCAAATTCAACTGGTAAGTGATAAGCTTTCCCAAATATTAGCCTATACTCGGACATTCTTATAGGAGTTCTGTATGCAGTCCTGTAAGCCCACAAAGCATAGTCAAGTTGACTGACCAATCGACTGACCAAAAGTTTGACAGACCAATAAATTTTTGTTGGATTCACAGATTATTCCATAATTCTTTTAGATTCCCAATTGGATAATTCAGCCAAATCGCTTGTCTGAGGATGATAAGCAATAACAATCCTATGATTTATATGATATTTCTTTAATAACTTCTCCATTATGGCATTTCTAAAATGACTTCCCCCATTAGTAATGATAACTCTCAACATCCCAAATCTACAAAATATGTTCATTTTCAAAAATTATGCAACACTTTGAGCATTACATCAAGGTAAAGCAACAGCTCTTATCGATTTGGATACACAGTCCACTGCTAACAGGATATATAAATTTTCGAAAGGCAGTATAAATGGTCCCATGAAATCTAATCCCCAAACATCAAATGTTTCAACTTCTAGCATATAATTGAGGGGCATCTCATTTCCTCTAGAAATATTGCCTACTCATTGACATCTATCAATTGACATGATATAAGCATTAACAT
>NW_018235799.1:44703-45807 GCF_001263595.1 Phalaenopsis equestris
AATTATGACATTTTTGGATAATTTCATAAGTTTCTTCTAATGGTACACATCTTTGAATAATTAGATCCTTTCCTTGTTTATATAAAAAAGGGTCATCCCAAAAATAAGACTTAGCTTTAGAAATAAATTTTCTCTTTTGTTGGTATGTCATTCCATAAGGTATAATATCGCTAACAATAAATTTTGCAATGTCAGCATAACACAGAACATGCCACTCATTAATAGTGAACAATTTTTCATCTGAAAAATGTTCATTAATTTCTTTTTCAAAACAGAGTGGTTTTTCTAACTCAAGCCTGGACAAATGATTAAAAATTTAGTTTTCAGTCCCCTTTCGATCTACTATTTCAAAATCAAATTCTTGCAAAAGAAGAATCCATATTATAAGTCTAGGTTTAACATCCTTCTTTTTTTAAGTACTTAATAGTAGAATGATCTGTATGCACTACACAATGAATTCCAATTAAATTTGATCTAAATTTATCAAAAGCATATACTGTTGCTAATAACTCTTTTTCAGTTATTGTATAATTGATTTGAGTTTCATTAAGAGTTTTACAATCATAGTAAATTACTTTGAAAATTCTATAATATCTTTGTCCTAAAACAGCTCATATAGCATAATCACTAGCATCACACATCAATTCAAAAGGTTTTCCCAGTTTTTGTGAAACTATAATCGGTGCAGTGATTAATTTTTCTTTTAATAATTAAAAGCTTTTAGGCATTCTTCATCAAAATTGAAAATTGCATCTTTCTCCAGTAAATGGCATAAAGGCTTAGCAATCTTCGAAAAGTCTTTAATATATCGTGTAGAATCCCGCATGTCCTAAAAAACTCCTAATTTCCCTTACATTTGTTGGATAAGGTAAATTAACAATCACTTCAATTTAGCAGGATCTACTTTTATACTATTTTCTGATATTTAATGTCCCAATACAATTCCTCCTGCTACAATAAATTGGCATTTTTCCTAGTTAAGGACTATATTTGTATCTTCACAATGCTTAAGAACTTTGGATAAATGTTCTAAACAAGATTCAAATGAAGTTCCAAACACTGAAAAGTCATCCATGAATACTTCAATCCCTTTTTCAATTAAAT
>NW_018235799.1:45843-49418 GCF_001263595.1 Phalaenopsis equestris
AGATATTTGTATTTGGTGATAACCAGTATATCCATCCAAAAAATAAAAGTATTTATGTCCAGCTAGTCTATCCAGCATTTGATCTAGAAAGGGTAATGAAAAATGATCTTTCCTAGTGTCAAGATTTAATTTTGTATAATCAATGCATATTCGCCACCTTATTACTTGTCTAGTAGGCATTAAGTCATTATGCTCATTCACAGTTATAGTTACTACTCCTTTCTTAGGAGCACAGTAAATTGGACTAAACCATGCACTATCTGAAATAGGGTAGATAATTCCAACATCTAACCACTTTAAAATTTATTTCATTTCCTTCTTAACAACTTCTTTCATAACAGGATTCACTCTCCTTCGAGGATCAGCCTTGAGTTTGTAGTTCTCTTTCATATAAATTCTATGCATACAAAATTAAGGATTGATTCCTTTAATATCAACAATTTTCCATCCAAAGGCTTTCTTAAAATTTTTCAAAATTTTCATCAACCTTTCCTAAAATTTTTCAAAATTTCCCTAGTGACCAGGCTAGACCCACCTAGCCCACCCTATTTGAGCCATGGACCAATGGTCCCTTGATTTAAGGGATCTCCTACCATATTTATCTTAAAACCAAGATACACTTGCTATCATTCTTAACCATTGAGTGTTAATCATCAATAATCCTCTCCTAGCTCCTCTAACTCCTCGGGCCACCAACCCTGGCTCTGCTGGCCGACCTAGTGGTTGAAAAACCCCAAACTAAGAGAGCCCTCTCACCAAAATACACTCAAATTTGCCCATCCAAGCTAGCTCATCCCAATTGATCATTAATATTCTTCCACCCTCCACATAAGCTGGTAAGTGCACCTGAATTGAAGCCCTGAGCTCTGCCCCTTCCATGGCTATTTAAACTCCTTCTTCTGCGGCAAAAAGAGAGAGCTAATCAATTTCCTTGGGGAGACTCTGTACAATTGCTCCTAGAGACTCTTCAAGAACTTCTAAGCTCAAGCCGACCATGGCTCCCCTCTGGATCCCCCCGTAAGAGCTCAATTTTGAGTTCAAAATCTAGGGCATTTTTTATCATTCCACAAAACCCCACCAACTTCCAAATAAACCTTACTAAAGCTTCCTCAGACCAAAAGATAAAGTTCCCCATCAAAATGCCCCTCTTTTGAGCTCTCTAACCCACTCTTAGACCAAGGCCATTCCACCTTTTCATTGAACTCCTACCTAGAACCTATTTCAACTCAAACAAACCATTGGAAAAGGTTCTCCAGTTCACAAGGAAGCTTCCACAAGCACCCAATCGAGGCCTCATCTCTTGGGCTAAGTTATAGGCCATTATAATTTTGAGCCCAGTTTCACCAATTGTGAAGAGAAGTTTAATTTCATAGCATTATAACCATATAAATGTGTTCGTCTTGAGTAGATGAAGGTGTGGGAACAAACCCCAAGTGATTTAGTACACTTAATTTGGTTGGGTATTAAGCGAGATCTTAGGTCTAAAAGTTGGACGGCTTAAGAGTTTGGTTAATCGGGGACGATGATGGAGGATCGTCTGATCAAGCATGTATCAGATGGATGGACCAGATGGCACTGGACGAAATCTTGGTGCGTGAACAACAGGCTGACTCAGCTGGCAGTGCCCAATCAGAAGAAGACGAGTGAGCGGTTTAAGGATGCCTAGGTTGACGTGGATAAGTAGAAAAATGTGTTTTAAAATGATTTTATTTAATTCTAAAACTTCAAAAATTCATATTTTTTCATAGAAAAATCATAAAAAAATAAAAATACCCTCTTGGTCAATGAATATATTAGAATAATATGGACTAAAAATAAAATTTATTTGATGAATCTTGATTTTTAATTAATTAAATAGCCATTGAGGTGTTTTAATTTTAACTGTTTAAATATTATTCATCAAAGCTTGAAAATTTGGGGGTTCAGTCCGCATTACATAGGAGATGTTCTCTGATTTTTCCAAGGTTAGAGAGAATCTCTATGCTTGTAACCCAAATTTCCAAGCTTGGATGGCTATTTTGGTTTAAATTAATTATACAAATTAAAATATCACTTAAAAATTTATGGGATAAATTTTAGTTGCTTCCCTATGATCAGTGAAGCTTGGGAAAAATGTACAAGATAGTTTGAATAATTTTTTATATTTTTATAGCTAGCTAAATGCCTAAAACTTGTACTAATTTATTTGAATTAAATATTATTTAAAAATTTACAAAATCATTCCACACTGTAAAAAAAACTTGTTTTGAATCACTGTAAAAATTTGAAAATTACTTGATTAATTTTTAACACTAAAATTGATTTTTAAGTAAAGTGACATATTTGGCATAAAAATAATTATAATAAATTAAATAAAATTAGGAAAATTATGAAAAATGGTTTTCTAAGTTCCTTGTATTCAAGGGCACTTAGGAAAAATAAAAATGATTTTTGAGGAAAAAAATTTATTTTTTAGCTATATTTTAAATTAAAAATAATTAAAAAATTTTAGAATTACAAAAATGGTTCAAAATGTTCCTAATAACTTCCTGATCATTTGGGACTCATTAAAATGCTTTTCTTAATTTTTCTAAGTTAAAAACAATTTGTTAAAGGCTAAAAATACATTTCCCTAATTTTCCATTAAAAATAATTATAAAAATTAAAATGTATAATTAAAAAAATATAAAATTTTGTCCAAGTGTTCCTCTAAGCTAAGTGAACCTCTAATAATTCCCTCATGAACAAAAAATCTTATTTTGATTATTTAAATAAATTAGTATTGAAAAAATCCTATTTTTGAATTAAAAAAATATATAAATTGAATAAAAATCTAAAAGTCCACATTTTCACCTCTCATATTGTACTTAACTCATGATTGAATCTCCAGGAAAATTTCAAAGTCACTTAAGTTTCATTTGATAAGTTATAGGATAGAGAGCCTAGGGACAAAATGTTAATTTTGAAATTTTAATTCCTTAATTCAATTTTAGTATTAATTGAAAGAGTAAATGAGCAATATTGATTATAATAAAATCTCTTGGGTGTTTAAAATATGAAGGGCTAAGAGGTAGAAACCAATTTTCCATTCTTTTCATGATAAGGGTAAAATTATAATCTTTATAATTGCCATGATTTGGAGGATAATTAAGTTAAGACGATCATAAGGTATTAGGCTTAAATTATGAGGATAATAATTCACTCATTTAAAGCCCACTAATTGATGCTTTGATGCTATGTTTGATATTAATGAGAATTGAGACTTCATTTTACTTAATATTTAATTATTAAAAAATCACTTTAAATAAAATTAAAATCAAGAGGGCCTAATAGTGAACGAGGTTTGATATGTTAGAATTGACTTAATTAGGATTAGAAAAGATAGACTTAATTAATTGATAAAACACTTCAAAAAATTTTAGACCCTACTTTAACTCTGGGCATTAAAATCCTTAACGACTTTTGTCAGTAGTAAAAAGTTGAGGAGTTGCCCGTTGGAAGTTATCGGCCACCGAAATTGGAATCCCGTCGCCCACTTCGGAAAGACATTTTAATTTACACACACACACACACACACATATATATTTATACATACA
>NW_018235799.1:51472-52232 GCF_001263595.1 Phalaenopsis equestris
AGCTCTAGAGAAAATCATGATATCATCAGCATAGATCAAGTGAGTGATGGCAATGTTGGATCTATGATGATAAATAGTATAGTTGTAGCTTAGGAGAGAGTCATTAAGCATTCTAGACAAATAATCCATTGCAATAATAATCATAGTGGGGGATAAGGGGTCCCCTTGCTTCAGACCTCTGGATGCAGTAAAAGAACCCCAGCCTTTGCCATTTATGAGAATAGAATTATCATTGTTGTGAAGCCATCTATGTATCAGCTGACAGAAGTTAGAGTGAAATCCTCTAGCAACCAACACATCCAAAATAAATCCCCAGCTGATGGTATCATAAGCCTTTTTCAAATCCAATTTGTATATCAGATTGCCACCTCTGCATGTCTTGTTCAGGTCATTCAAAAGTTCCCGTGCCAAGAAAGTGTTGTCAATAATGGATCTCCCCTTCACAAATGCAGTCTGGTTGGGGTTTATAATATGTTCAAGATGAGGTTGGAGGCTATTGACAATGATTTTGCTGATCACTTTGCTGAATACAGTGGTTAGACAAATAGGTCTGAAGTGATTCCATGTGGTTTGTATCTCAGATTTGGTGTTCAGCATAAAGGTAGAAGCACTGAAATACTTAGGGAGATTATTTCCTTGGAAGAAACTGGCTACAGCATCAATCACCTCAGGCTTAATAATGTCCCATGATTTCTTGTAAAACTCAGCTGTGAAACCATCAGGACCAGCTGAGTTTTACAAGAAATCATGGGACATTATT
>NW_018235799.1:57622-60034 GCF_001263595.1 Phalaenopsis equestris
TATATATATATATATATATATATTAAGGAAAAGAGCTAGGCTATAGCTCCATACATGTTGATGTGAAAGTTGGATTACATAATGAGTGAGCAGATCACTCAAAACAACCCTTCCCATCTGTCTAACTAGATCATACAAATAAGTATACAAAAAGTGTGGGAAATATCTATGATAGACACAAAAGATGACCTAGTGTGAAAATAAAAAATCACCCCCTACAATTAATATAAGGAATGGATAAACTATCCCCATGAATAAGAATTTCAAGCTTAGTGGAAGGTATAGTCCCTACAACAATTTCTTCATTATCTTTCCCCCTAGCTGCCAAACTATGTGCAAGAGTGTTACCTTCCCTTTAGATATGCTGGAAAATCACTTCAACATTGCTCAACATGCTATCGATTTTAGTAGTCCACCTAGCAACATTCCATGGAGCAGCCTCTTCCTGAATCAGAAATCTCATACAGCTGAAGGAATCTGACTCAACTATCAATTTTATGATTGGCAGGGTAGAGAGCCCAATAAATAGATATCATTTCAGTTTCAAGTGCATCATTAGCCCAAGTTGGAGAGGAAAAGTACAAAATGCACTTTCCTAGAGAGTTCCTAATGATTCCTCCCACACTAGCAGCCTCCTAATACAAGCTCCCATTTGTATTGGCCTTCAGCCGCCCTTTATGAGGGGGTTTCCAGAGGACCAAAGTTGGCTTGGACACTTTCAGATTTTTCTCAATGGGCACCCAATTCTGGAAAATATTGGGAAATTTCAGATGTTTTATAATCTTTTGCAAATATGAAGTACAATTCAGAACCACAGCCATTCCCTTAGGTTTGATGTTGTCATACTTTACTTGGTTTCTGCACATCCATAGGAACCAAACAACAACACAAGGAATGATTATTAAATTAGCATCCAACCATTCCATCTAATACTCTAGAAAATATTGCCAGCTGGCTTTCAGAGTATCAATGTTGAGCTGCTTTAACAGATCAGACCATACTCTTCGAGAGAAACTACAAGAAAAGAGCAAATGATCAAGACTTTCTTCAGCTTTGTTGAACAGATAACAGCATGAGTGTCCCCTAAGCCCTTTCATCTTAAAAATGTCATCAATAGGTAGTAAGGATTTCGATAGCCTCCAACAGAAAAAGCACATGGAAGGCCTCCAACAGAAAAAGGACATGGAAGGTGTTAACCACTTCCCCCAAATCAATTTACCCCACTTGACAGGTTGCCATTCAAATAGATGTCGGTAGATGAAGGCAGACAATTTTTGTGAGGAAGCCTATCTAGTAATAAGTCTATCTTTCTTCCTAGGAATGATTTTTGTTTGCTTAACCCAATGTATTTGCTCTTTAGTTAGGATGACATCCAACAAATTGCAGTTCCACTGATTATCAATCAAGAATTCCTTCACTTTTGTCATTGAGTTAGGATTGGAGTTGTGTAGTCTCTCCCCATTCCATACCCAATTATCAAGCCAGAAATTAACTTGGCCTTCACCAAGCTCCCAGATAAACAGATCCTCAGCTTTATTTCTAATTTCCAGAAGCTTAGTCCACAACCTGGAATCACCCATCTTCTTTTGAGCCATAGTAGGATGAACTGTCCTACAGTACTTCCCCTTCATAAACATAGCCCAAAGACTATCTTGTGCTCTGAACTTTATCCATAGTTTGCATAGGTTGATGGCACTGAGATGCTGAAAATCTTTAAAGCCTAAACCACCAGCACTTTGGGGTTTACATAGTTTTTTCCAAGCTAACCAATGGAATTGTTTTTTTTTTCCAACCCACAAAAATTTGTTGAAAATTCTGCCCCACCTTGTCTGAGTTCCTTTCTTCATGGTAAACATTTGAAGAGCATAGGATGGAATGGAAGTTAGGATGCTTTTAAGGAGGGTGATTCTACCTCCATTTGAGAGGAAGTAATTAGTCCAACACTGCAACTTTTTCTGAATTTGGTCAATAACCCCATTGAATTGTGTTTGCTTGGTTCTCCCTTTGATTAATTGGACACCAAGATAGTTGATTGGTAGAGAAGCTTTACTGAAGCCAATGTACTGAGCAATCCATTACTTAATATGTGGAAGAGTGTTTGAACTAGTAAAGAATTGACAGTTTTGTTTATTAAGATGCATACCAGAGGTGATTTGGAAGTGTGTATGTCCTTGGAAAAGAGCCTTCACAGCAGTTTTGGTAGCCTTGGAGAAAATGATAATATCATCAGCATAAGACTTTTTTTATATATATATATATATATATATATATATATATATACATATCTATAGATATATATATATATATGTATGTATGTATAGATATACATACATGTATGTGCACATACATGTATGTGTACATGTATGTGCACATACATGTATGTGTACATGTATGTGCACATACATGTATGTG
>NW_018235799.1:60906-76443 GCF_001263595.1 Phalaenopsis equestris
ATATATATATATCAACTATCTTGGTGTCCAATTAATCAAAGGGAGAACCAAGCAAACTCAATTCAATTATGTTATTGATCAAATTCAAAATCAGCTGCAATGTTGGACTAATTACTTCCTCTCTAATGGAGGTAGAATCACCCTCCTTAATAGCATCTTAGCTTCCATCCCTTCCTATGATCTTCAAATGTTTACCATGAAGAAAGGAACTCAAAAAAGACTAGGCATAATTTTTAACAAATTTCTGTGGGCTGGACAGAAGAAACAATTCCATTGGTTAGCATGGCAAAAACTGTTTCAAAAAGCATGGCAAAAACTGTTTAAACCTTTAAATGCAGGAGGTTTAGGCTTTAAAGAATGTTAGCAACTCAGTGTCATCAATCTATGCAAACTATGGATAAATATTAGAGCACAAGATAGTCTCTGGGCAATGTTTATGAAGGGGAAGTACTTCATGACAGTTCATCCTACCATGGCTAAGAAGAAAGTGGGTAATTCCAGGCTGTGGACTAATCTTTTGAAGGTTAGACATAAAGCTGAGGATCTATTTATTTGGGAGCTTAGAGAAGGTCAAGTAAGCTTCTGGCTGTATAATTGGGTTTGGAATGGAGAGAGACTACACACCTCCAATCCAAACTCAATGACAAAGGTGAAGGAATTCTGGATTGATAATTAGTGGAATTGCAAATAATTTGATAATTAGTGGAATTGCAATTTGTTGGCTACCATCCTAACTGAAGAGAAAATATATTGGGTTAAGAAAAAAAAAATCAATCATGTGCAGAAAGATAGAAACATTACTAGACAGGCTTCCTCATGAAAAATGTCTGCTTATATTTTCCAACTATTATATAAATGGAAACCTGTCAAGTGGAGGAAAAAAGATTTGGGGAAAGTGGTTAACACCTTCCATGTTTTTTTTCTGCTGAAGGCTGTGGAAATCCTTACTACCTATTGATGACATTTTTAAGATGAAAGGGCTTAGGGGACACTCATGCTGTTATCTGTTCAACAAAGCTGAAGAAAGTCTTGATCATTTGCTCTTTTCTTGTAGTTTCTCTCGAAGAGTATGGTCTGATCTGTTAAAGCAGCTCAACATTGATACTCTGAAAGCCAGCTGGCAATATTTTCTAGAGTATTGGATGGAATGGTTGGATGCTAATTTAATAATCATTCTTCCTTGTGTTGTTGTTGTTTGGTTCCTATGGATGTGCAGAAACCAAGTAAAGTATGACAACATCAAACCTAAGGGAATGGCTGTGGTTCTGAATTGTACTTCATATTTGCAAAAGATTATAAAACATCTGAAATTTCCCAATATTTTCCAGAATTGGGTGCCCATTGAGAAAAATCTGAAAGTGTCCAAGCCAACTTTGGTCCTCTGGAAACCCCCTCATAAAGGGCGGCTGAAGGCCAATACAAATGGGAGCTTGTATTAGGAGGCTGCTAGTGTGGGAGGAATCATTAGGAACTCTCTAGGAAAGTGCATTTTGTACTTTTCCTCTCCAACTTGGGCTAATGATGCAATAGAAACTGAGATGATAGCTATTTATTGGGCTCTCTACTTGCCAATCAATGCAACATCATAAAATTGGTGGTAGAGTCAGATTCTATCAGTTGTATCAGGATACTGAAACAGGAAGAAGCTACCCCATGGAATGTTACTAGGTGGACTACTAAGATCTAGAGTATGTTGATCAATGTTGAAGTGATTTTCCAGCATATCCTAAGGAAAGGTAACATTCCAGCACATAGTTTGGCAGTAAGGGGGAAAGATACAGAAGAGATTGTTGTAGGGACTATACTTTCCTCTCATTTAGCTCTTCTTCTTCATGGGGACAGTTTATCGATTCCTTATATTAATTGTAGGGATTGATTTTATATATAAACACTGGGTTAGATATAGAGTCAATTATATATATTTCATACAACTTTTGTAAACATCAACATATGATCTAGCTTGGATAGATGGGAAGGGAGTGGTTTGAGTGATCTTTTCACTCATTTTATAATCCAGTTTTCATATTAACATGTAAGAAGCTATAGATAGCTCTTTTATATATATATATATATATATATATATAATTTTAAGAAAATGATATTTTGGATTGAACATGAGACTTGAGGGTGAGAATCAATCAAATAAACTAAGAAATATATGACATCCGTTTGGTCTACAAAATCATTTTTCTTACAAGCCGACAAGTTCCCCTATTTAATATGAAAAATAAAATAGGGTTTATATTAAGCTGGGTTCTTGAAAGTTTCCTATAAAGGCAAGCCCTTATAGTTAATTACATCTTACATAACTGAAGTTACCTGAGAAAACTCTTGGTAAAAATCAAAGGATATTGTCTTCAAAGCGGTCAAAGAAATAAGAATTTTCAACAAAATTGGACAAAGTGGTGTGAAGGGGGAATGACTTAAATTTGGAACATTTAATTTTTGAATCCAAAGGAAGAAGAACTATGGGATGTCAAAGATACTAAGGAGAACCTCAGTGACTTCCCAAGTTATCCTATGGTTTGGCTTAATTTAAAAGAGAAATATTTAAATGTTTCATCCTGCCAATTTTATTAAATTAGAGCTTACACCCGTGGGAAACGATCACACAAATAGCCTTGAAGATGTGAGGGTTTAGGTCGTGACGAACGACAAACTCAGAATCCCAAAGTGAGTTAGGGCTTATATTGTATAGCAGAGCCATACAAAGGCCTAAAGATAATTTCAAGATTTATGTCGCACTAGGTGAACAATCTTGAAATATTATCACACAGTTGTTTAATTCAAAGGAATGGTTTAGTTGGTGTAGACATGTTTTGTTGTTGAAGATGGTTGTGTTGCCCACAATGCTAGCTGCAAGCTCCTCATCGTGGCAAGTTTAAGTTTTCTAATGTGTCAAATAATGATGTCAAATCAAGTGTTTCTTAAGGTTGTGATTATTTAAATGTTATGGGGAATATTAAAATTGATTAGAGCAAAACCGGTTAGGATCATACGATTCCCTCATTCCAGCACCATTATTTTTTTTTGAATTCACTTAGTCCAAATGAATTTATTAAACTCAAATCAATAAGTTCCATACTTTCATTTAGACTGTGAGATATCTCGTTAGCAATCGTAGGTAACCTCCTCTGAGGGATTCTCGATCATCTGATAAAGGAGTCTTAATTTAGTTGCAATTTTTATTTTGTTGTTTTGTTTGTGATTAAATTTTGAGTTGTCTTATATTTTAACTATTATGGCTGTAAATTGTTTAATTTTTAATTTTGGTTTGAGTTTTGGCATTCAGGGTGACTTTAAACATACAGGAAAGAAACAAGAGGTACGAAAAAGTAAATGCAATAACTTGAAAGCGTACCTGTCAATTCTTCTCGCTCCTCCACCTAAAAGGTTAGCTTTGAAAATATGTATATAATTTTGTAAGGAATTTAAATTGCAGGAGTAGATGAAGGTATAACTACTAAACCCCAAATTTGGGCTTTATTGAGTCTTGGAAGATCTTCATGGATAATTTTAGAACAAAATATAGCAAGCTCAATTTGCCCTTCAAAATATCCAAGAGATTTCAAAGTGCTCAGGGCAGGTCCCTGAACCACTTTGAAGATTTTTTGAAATATTTTGAGTTGGTTTTGAACTTATCATATTGTTTTATTAATCATCTAAGGTTAAGCTAATGTTATCTCACTACTTAAGGAAAACTTGACATTCTATCCCAGGGTTAGGACCTTCCATTAAACAATTGATATTTCATTTAAGAGTTATGGGGGTGGGTGCCCCTAAGGCAAATTTAAGTAAGTAAGGGTTTTGATTCCCAAAGTTAAAATCAAGCTTGTAGTGTGAAGAGGTGTTACTCATCAGTCATGTTATCTTCTGAATCCAACCAAATGAGTTTAAATGTCAAGTCTAGGTCACTATCAAGCCCTGAACAATCATAATAGGTGAAATGGTAATTAACAAAAAAAATTGATTTAAATGACATAGATTCTTTTTGAAAGATCACATTGTCATCAATCACAGGCTTAAAATTAATAAAGTATTATATTTCTATCTCAAACCCATCACTTAAGAATCGTTTAATTTTGATTGACTTCCAAGTTAAGAAAATTAAGGAAATTACAATTTTGTTCTCATTATGGAGAAGATGGCAAATGAGTTCCTACCTCTTATCCATCATATTTCAATCATCCAAAAATGTTCATTAGGATCAAAATTGCCCCTCTACCCTTTAATTAATCTTAAATCTTGATTAAGGCACCAAAGTCTAAAGCTACCCTTCTACCTTTGGGGCTCTTCACTTCATAACTAATTAATCAAAATTCAAATGAGTTTGAGAATTTTTAGAGTGTCCTGTCCATGGGTTAATTAAAACATCAGTGGAGGAAATGTGGGTTTTCAAAATTTAATTTAATTTAAATAATTATTTAAAATTAGAAAGTAGTATTTTCAAAGTTGATTTTACTTAACTATTAAAAAATAAGGTTTTTATTCATGAGAAAATGACTAGAGGTCCCCTTAGGTCAGAGAAGCATTTAGACAAAATTTCATGATTTTTTGAATTAAATCTTTAATTAAATTTTGTAATTACTATTGATTTTTTATGATTTAATTTGAATGGAAAAAATATTTGATTTAAAAAAATTATTTTTTATATCTTTATTGAACCTCTCTAGTCCAAAAAATTCATAGAAATAAATTTTGCTTTTTTATAATTTTTTAATTTATTTATTATAATTATTTTAATGGGAAAATAAGTAAAATTCATTTTAAGCTTTTAAAAATTTATTTTTACCTTAGAAAAATTATGAAAAATATTCTAATGAAAACTAAGTGATCAAGGAACAATTAGGCACATTTTAAAATATTTTGATATTTTTGGGATTTTTAATTTTTTTAATTTTTTAAATTCAAAATAAAGCTAAAAAATCAAGTATTTTCTCAAAATTTACTTTTATTTTTCCTAAGTGTCACTGATGACAAGGAACTCAGAAAACCACCTTTCTTAATTTTTGTAAGTGTATTTAATTTAATGTAATTATTTTTGTACAAAAATGCAAGATTTCCTAGAAAATCAACTTTAGTGCTCAAACTTAGTCAAATAATTTTTCAAAATTTAATAGTGCATAAACATGATTTTATACACAGTGTGGAATTGATTTTGCCAATTTTTTATTAATATTTAATTTACATAAATTAAAGCAAAATATAAACATATAATTAACTATAGAAATGTACAAAATAATTCAAATCATCATATCATTTTTCCTAAGCATCTCTGACCATAGGATACCTACTAAAATTATTATCATAATTTTCCAAGTGGTATTTTAATTTATATAATTAAAATAAGTTAAAATAGTAATCTTAGCTTAAAAATTAAGGTTAGAAGTATAGAGATGTCCTCTGGCCTTGGAAAAATTAGAAGACATAGCCTTTGTCATGTGAAAGAAATGCTCAAAATTTCAAGCCATGGTGAGCAATGTTTGGTCACAATGAATTAAAATACTCCAGAGAGTATTTAATTTATTAAAAATCAGAGAATCATCAAATAATTTTTTATTTTTAATCCACAATATTCTCCTCTATTCACTGCATAAGAGAATATTTTTATTTTATTTTTATGATTTTTTGTGAGAAAGATATATATTTTTGAAGTTTAGGAATTTAAATAAATCCAAAAAATCCATAATTTTCTAGTTAAACACGGGGCGCCAACTCATCCTAATCCACTTCGAGCTTCCACATGGTGCTCCACTATTCGACGCCACCAGCCACCTCAACTACTACACAACCCGCTTTTTGTTTCAAGAGTTCATCCAATGTGATCTCAATCGTCCATCCGATATACGCGCGATTGGACGACATCCGTTCATCATCCTCAAACAAGCCAACCCAAGAACCGTTCGCACTAAAACCTTAAGTTCTTCATTTAGACTCAACCAAATCGCATGAGGTTTGTTTCTATACCTTCATCTACCTTCATCTACTCAAGATGAGATACCTTCATCTACTCAAGATGAGTATATATTTATGGCTTATACGATATGAAATACAATAATTACATATGGAGAATCAAATGTAGCTCGGTTTAGGGTTGAAGTTTTATACCTTTGTCTAAGAGGGAAGGCCTCAATCAGATGGTTGTGGCAGCTTTGATTGGGTTCAATGAACTTCCAGATGAATTCTTAGGCCCTGGTGAATTGTCTAGTTATGATTTTGATCAAATTGGATTTCATGTGTTGGTCTAGAACTATGTTAGAGGCTCTTTGTGATGGAGCTTTTGTGGGGAATCAACTTCTCTCACTTAAGGGATGGTGTGTGCATAGTAATTAAAGTTTGGTGGAGTGTGGAGCTGTGACAGAAAGTGTCTTGGTTTTCCCTAAATTTTAAACTCAAAATTGAACTCTCACAGGGGAATCCAGAGGGGGAAAGTAGTGGGCTTGAGCTTAGGAGTTTCAGGAGAGTGTCTGGAAGCAATTGGACAGAGTCTCTCCAAGGAAATTGGTTAGTTTTTTTTAGCCATGGAGGAGGTAGCTTAAATAGAGGAGCTTGCGGTGGAGCTCAGGGCTTCAATTTGGGTTCAATTAATTGCTTAGGTGGAGGGCAGAAAAATGCCAAAGTTAATTGGAATTGCCCAGCTTGGATGGTTGCAATTGGTTTTCCGGTAACTAGGGTTGCTGGTGACCAACAAAAACATAGTTGTGTAAAATTTATAAAGTTGACTCAGTCTTACAATGGTGCTAAAAAACTGATGTGGTATTTTATGAATAATAACGTTAAGCACTTAATGTTGGTATTCTACGCACGTATACGTATCGTTATCAAGTAATATAAGACTTTCTATTTAAGTCCCAAATGTCGATCCCACGAGGAAGGTTTAAATTTGAAATGACAAATTAACTAGGAAATTCACAGAAATAAAATAAAATTACTATCACTAATTTTGAATGTTTAAGATACTATCAAAGCTAAATTAGTAACTACTAGCAAATTAAAATTCAGAGTTCAAAATAGTAACTACTAAACTATGTTTATGTGATGAAGTTTTCTTCTATGAAAAAACATCTTTCCCACTACAATGAGTTTTTGGTGAAATAAGATGAGATAAATGGTTTAAATATGTATTGTGTCAAATAGAAGAAATTTTAATTATCTACCCTGATTCAGTGTTATAGAAAATCATTGGTTAATCTTAGGTTTAGTCCCTAAATCTGTGGCTATGCTAGGAAGGTACTGGCTCCCACTCAGACCTCCCACTTCCCTTCTCCTGAAGGCTAACTCTCGCTTTAGTTTTTAAACACTAAGATCAAATTGGAGATTTTTAGTCTGTCACCCTAGAAACATATGTTTCACAACATATTTTAACAATTCAATTGGCTAGATTAAAATGTAAATTAAGTTCGGAGTTAAAAAATCATATTTTATATTTTAACATTGGCACATCCAAATTATCTCTTCATTTTGTCATATCTTAAAGTAGGGAGAAAAATAAGGAAACTACTTAGACTTCATGAGAAAGATACAACAAAACATAAATTTTATATATAAAAGAAAGTTCATATAATAATAATAAACAAACAAAACTTATCTGAAACTCAACTTATCTGAAACTCTTATCTGAACCTCTTTCTAAAAACAAATTTTTTTTAGCCTCTCTTAAGAAATGTAAGAAGAAGAAATCTCTCACTTCTCTTCCTCTCCAACACTTCTTAGAGATAAATTCACACTTAAACTGGCCGCACAAACTCAAAACTATAAAGAAAATAACTAACTAATGGTGTGGATTGGCGTGGCATGATGTAAAGTGGCACGAAGAGATGTGAAGGGGCGATGGATGGCTGAGAGGGGCAAAGGAAGGCTCTTTTCTGATCAATTTCAGCTCTAAATAGAGCCAAGGGTCGGTTCTCCAATAGGTGCATCCAAAAACTCTTCAAAAAGCAACCAAATCCATCGAATCTTCTGAAAACAGGGCCTGCACCGACACTGGCGCCATCAGCCACTTAATTTAGTCTGTCTTCTTTGTTAAACGGTGTCGTCAGCGTCTGATCTGGCGCTGTCGGCGCTAAACCAATTATCAAAATCTCTATTTTGACTCCAATTATTCATATTAAAGCCACTTAGAATATCCATACTAAAAAGAACTTAATGAAACTTTACTAGTAAATATGCTAATACTGAAATATAAGTTTAGAAAATGCAGCAATGCCTTCTTCTTTAAGTTGATTTAAGTGAAGGCAATTTTTAATTAGACATCTCCTCAAGCTTCTCCTCACATCTTTTCTTTTCTTTTTCAGAATCATTTTCTATCCTTTTTCTTTTTTTTTCTTCTTCTCTTTTTTTAATGTGAGGATTACTATATCTGGATAACCTTTAATAACTTTGAACTTCACTATCCTCTTCTTAAAGTTAAAAACTTTTCACATTCCTTCACTTTATAAATTTATATTAGCTTTAAAGATTTTTCATAAAGTTTTATTCTTTTCTTCTTACATGAATCTCTAAGATTTTTAATACTTAAAAAATCTAAATTCCTTTACTTACAATAGAAAACATAGTCTTATTCTATAATATCAAATATCTTAATCTCTAAAATTAACCTTTATTATTTAAAAAAATTTGCTTAAGTTTACTTTACATTTAAAAACATAAATATAGTTATCTAAAGTTATCCTCTAATACCAAAGGTCAAGTTAAATTTTAAAATATTTTAAAAATATAGCTAATTGAGGAAAAATAAAATTAAGTTTCTTTTCTTTAAAAAGGAATTTTTCTTTCCCCTCAATCTTAAATTTTTAAAAGATTTTGCAAGAAAAACTGAAAAATAAAGGGTGAAAGAAAACATTTAATACATAAAGAAAAGACATACCTGTTAAAGGTTCTGATTTGAAACTTAACTATGAAATATTGCAGATGAAATATTGATTGCAGGTGCTAATATGAAAAGTTACAAGACTTACAACATTAAATAACATATAATACATAAAAATTTGCTGAGAAAGAGTTAACTACAAACACATCCAACAAATTACTAAAAACTAACAACTTCCAGTAATTTCACAGATCTATTTTTCACGACACATCATACAATTAAAATAAAGTATCACAGTCATTACTAAACAACTATAAAATTTTCATCAAACTTTTCACCAAAGCTCCACAGTAATTCCACCAAATATCCATCAAAACAACTCACCTAAATCTCCACTAAAATTTTACCAAACTTTACTCTAAATTTCTACCAAAACTCCATAACAATTCCACCAAAACTCCACAATTATTCCATCAAAACCCCTTAAAATTTTCACCAAGCCTCCTTTAAACCTTCAACAGAAAAAATTATCATCAAATATCTCTTCCAAATATAACATTAAAAAAATCCAAACTTATGAAAATTAAGCTCAAATGGCAGTAAAAAAACTAATCAAGATCAAAAGTGATTGGAGGTTTATCTAAAATTCCATAAAATTATGGAAATGACGACAATGGGTTTGTTAACCCGTAAAGGTTTAAGACTAATAAGGAAATTAAAAATCAATAGAATTTGGTTACTTCAATGAAAATTTTATTTAAATATAAATCACTTCAAAACTTGAATGATCAGCGACATGTTTGTTTCTCTTCTTTAGTTATGAACGTACCTCATTCATTATCAAATGAAGATATTAGAATTAAAGCTTCAAATGAACCACTTCAAATTGCACATTAACATATTCGCTCAATAATTTTATTGAGATCTTAACTCAACTAAACTTGAAACTAAAATATCTAAACAAACCAACAAATTAAGACATAATTAAAAGATAAAATTAAACCCATAAATCAATAAAACTTAAAATGAACCATCACATAAAAGTAACTAAAACTTAAGCTTATTAATAACCATGAAAACCACAAATATAAATGACTCTGGGATGATGGAACTATGGGATTTTAACCAAACTAAAAATGAAACAAAAAAATAATTTAAATTAGCTAAGAGGATATAATCAGCTTAAAGTTTCAATCAATTAAAATATAAAAAAATGCTCACACTTAAAGTAAACCCTTGATGAATAAAAACATCAAACACAACTTTGACCCCTTATGCCTGGATCTATGAAGATCTCATGAATGATGCAACTCATAGTTATTGAAGAGAATCTTCTAGTCAAAGTAGGTTTAACTACCTCTTTAGTCTAAGTAGATCAGGGACAATGATATCCCGAGATGAAGGAAAGTCATATGCATCAGGACTGGGTCATCATAAAAAAATAAGATGAATATTCTCACTTCACAACTCTCCCACTTTTAGATTTCACAAGGAATTAAACCTTTTCGGCGTCATAAGAGTAGATGAAAATTGTGTTATGATTGTTGTGCTTGTTCATTAGACGCTTGCTAGGATGAGTAGATGATTCTCTTGCATTAGGTTGACATAGATTCTTTTTACATGTTTCTAGGCTCCCATGATAAGCTTAGAATGTGCTAACTCTCTATTGCAAGGTTGTTGTAATTAAAAAAACAAGGTAAGCTGTTGTAGTAACCAAGGGTTTAGCTTTCAATTCATCATTTTTATTGTAGTTATGAGTGTTTTGGTAGATTAAAACCAAACATATAAACTATCAACAAGAGGATGAAGCACGAAGCAAATGATGAACTTCAACTAAACTGGTAACTGTGGTTTGAATGATGTCACTTAATGAGTCTGACATGGGTATAGAAATAATACTCATTTTGTCATCTATGTCTTGTGATTTTGCTCGATAAGTTCGCCTACATTTTAGATCTGTTCTTTGTTTGTCCTTTTTATCTAGATTATTAGTAGTCTCATCTAAGTACTAAATTTTCTACTCAAATTTAATAAACAATCTAAACCTAACTATTAAAAAATAAAATTAAACTCATAATCAAAATAAAATAACTTAAATTATCACATTCATAACCTTAGCGAACAACACACATATGATTCAACAAATAAAATAAAATTAAGTAGAAACCCCTTTTTGATTTTCGAATATGAACAAGAACATGACTCGTAGGCTTATGCATAAGCATTTTGGTTAAATTATTTGTATTTTGAGCCTTCACACATTACACAATAGGTTTATAGTTTGTCTTGTGAGAACCATTTCATCACATGGAAGTGAGTTCTACCCTATGCATTCATTTGGTCTTATAAATTTATTTTATAAATATTCATCATCAAGGTCATGCATAAGCTATTACACAATCTACTCTGATTCACGTGGCACTAAGGGTTAGCTAAACGTAATAAAATATTTTTGTGTAGAGAGATAAAAATATTAAGTTTTAAATTGTCATAATATAATCTCATTAGCATTAGGATATTTTGTATGCCAGATAAACTTAGGCAACTTCTTTTATATTCAAGTCATAAGACCTAAAAATTCTAATAAACTAACAACCTTCCCTATTAAGCTTCATTGATACTGGCTATGCATGGTTTTGGTCGTGATTAGGCTGTTTAGATGAAGGCCTTTTCCAGGTAGGGTTGTAAGTCCATTGTATTTTGTTTGTTTATCTTTTCTTTTCCTTTATATCAAGATTATGAAGTTTCACTTCTATCAGTGAACTTTACCTTAATTTTAGGACTCTGAGGTTGCTTAACTAGTTACACATAAATCCTCACTCTCATAGGCTTCCTCACGATTGTATATCATGTAATTTATGTTCTAACATTCTATTAAAATGTTAAGATGAAACAACAAATAAATATCTTTCAAAATCATTAACACAAAAATAATAGAATAGTTAAGATGTCACTGAGTCTCTCAGTATCTTCGACATCTCCTACACATTCTTTTTTTTAGGTTTCGACAATAACTGTTCCACTTTTAGGACTCCCTGCATAAAATTCTCAATAATCAATTGAAAAAACCTAAACTTAGAAATTTCTTAATGACAAAACCTCAGCCTTAATCGAGAATTTTCTTGAGTAACTTTGGTTGCTTAAATCATAAATAATTTTAGGGACTTCTTCTTATAGGAAATTTAAGTTCTCAGATTTAATCAAAACCATATTTAGCCTTCAGATTATATAGGGAAAATATTTGTTGATTTTACTTTTATACCATTACAAATATTTATTAATTCTTTATTGAAAGTATTTGAACCCATCCTAAAGTTATATTTCTATCTTTTGATGTATTATACTACTTTTGATGTCGTGTTTGATTTTTTAAATAATTAAATTATTGAATCTATATGTTATTTAAAAATCCATGTCAAAAAAATAAAATGATAATATTATACAGAGTAAGGAATGGAGGCAGCTATAATGCAAGGCATAGCTATCATCACCTTCTTGAAGGATGATTTTCTTTTAGGAACTACGAACCATAACAATCCTTTCTATGTAATGGTCATGTTATACAACACTCCGTTAAACCATATTCTCATTGTCATTGTGCTTCAGTGAATATCATCGATGTCTACACCCTTGATCTGTTTTCCTTAAATACAAAGAAATTATGCTCTGATAAGATCATACTTAACGATTTTAATGAAAATGGTCAAAAGACTCTAGGCTCTATTACCTTTCCTCCTAAATTTATTGGATTTAAGAGTAAAGCGAAAGTTCCATGTGATCAATGGTAACATGTCCTTTAGAGCTTTTCTTGGACAATCATGGATCCATGAGAAATGGATCACACCTTCTACCCTTCATCTACACATTAAGTATATGAGTGGTGGGGAAGAGTTTTCCTTCCTTTGAAATATTTAGCCCTTTTCTATCAATACAACAAGTGTTTATGATGATGCCAATTACTATGTACCTTATAAGGTGTCCCTACCAACTTCAAGTGTCATAGATGTCCACGTTCTCTTCTTATTCCTAAGCCTCATTTAACTAAAGGTAGAAAGGTAGTGAGGCAAAAGAAAGGGCACTATGCCTCTATTATGTTGAAGAGAGATTGATTTCACTTGGCTTTGCCATTAACTAAGATAAGAATTGAAGCTATATCAAATATTGATTCTAACTCAGATAAGGCTTTTGCTGAGGCTAGTTCGATAAGTTTGCATTGTCATAACCAAGATGATGCTAATAAGGAGATATTTTTGTTGTTATTAATTATCGTGGTCTCCCATTTATCTAAGTTATCTTTGTTATATAAGGTAGTAACTATTAACCCAGTACCATGAGGTCACTATAATGATTTCTCAGCTGCAAATGCATCTACGACTGAGGAGTTGCATACCTTTTATGTAACCTCCAAAATTGAATTAGGTGAGAATTTCCATCTATTTTACAAAGCCGATTTGCATGTAAACAGTCATGATGTAATAGTTTTAAATGATGAGAATTAAGAAATGGAGGATAACCCAATTTCTTTTTATTTCTCTCTTCTCATTCATAAAATTCTTGATGATGGGTTATAGCCCATGAGAAGGTCTATTTGCCAAGCCAGAATCTCTAAAAGTATGTGACAGAATAGACTCATATGTAACAGGTCTGGGATGGGTTATGTTAAAAAGCCTGATAAAACCAACCTCCCTAATAACTTTTGCCAAATGCATTTGTATTAAAAGGCAGTGAGGCCTTCACCTATACTAATGAGAAAGTCAAAATTAAGGAAACCCCTTAAAAGTTTGAGAATGGTGTCTCTTTGACCATCGATGAGTTGAACGAGCTCAACATAGGTACGGATGATGATCCTTATCCAAATTTTATAAGCAAACTCTTATCATATTCTATGGTATCTAAAATCATAGAGAGTTTTGTGACTTCATTGCTTGGAGTTTTGTTGAAATGCTCATTTAGCTCCAACTGTAGCTCTACATCCATTAGTGATTAATTCAATTATTGTTCCTACAAAACTATCTCCTTAGAAAATGTGGTTTGAAAAACTAAAGAGCTCATCAAGGCTAGTTTTAATAGGGAGGTTTCATATCCTATATGGGTTACAAATGTCATAATTATTTAGAATAAGAACAGACATATATGAGTTTGTATCGACTTTCAATAGTTGAATAAGGCTTGCCTGAAAGATTATTCCCCTTTATTGATATTGTATCTTATGATAGATTTGACATTCTCTCGTGAAAAATTCTCCTTTATGGATGGCTTATTCGGTTACAAACAGATCCATATGGTCCCATAGGAAGAACAACATACGATGTTTCGTACCCCCAACAATTTTGTTTGTTGTAGGGTTATGCTATTTGGGTTGAATAATGCCAGGGCAACCTATCAATATGTTATGACACACATCTTCAATGACCTACTACATCATTGATCTTGAAACTGCTTATATGCAATAATATAACAATGTATGCGATTATATTTTCACTTATATTACCTTACTTTACACTAGTACCAAAAAATTAATCCTGAAGAAAATAAGAATTTAACTCTTTAATTTATATATATATTGAGATACTACGTAAGCATACGTATCATTATCAAGTAATATAGGACTTTTTGATTAAGCCCCAAATATTGATCCCAAGGGAAAATTGGTAATATGCACTTTCAAACAACAAACTTCTATTTCAAAAAGATAATTACTTAAACTATAGATAATTTAACAGTAATTAAAATTCAAATCTTTTTGGTATATTTGATATTTTGACAAAACAGTAACAACTTCTAAATAATTTGAGTTTATGTAAAAGAAAAGCATAGATAGAATATGAATCTTTCTCCTTTTCATGAATCAGTAATAAGGATAGGAATTCTGTTGTGGAAGTATGCAAATTGTGCTGTGCTAAATAAGAGCAATAATATTCTTTACCCTTACTAGAGATACTATAAAGAATATTGGTTAAATTAAAGTTTGAATAGTTTTGAAGACCGGCTAGGCAGGGAAGACACCAGCTCTCACTCTAGTATTCTCTCGATTCCCTCCACATGGGGGCTAACTTCTCGTATCAGAATCTAAAACAATAAACCAAGTTATTGTCACATTAAAGTTCTCTAACTCTACATGGCAATGATCTGGACACATCGCTATGCATTTCATGTGACCAGATCGTCGCTAGAATTCATTTCTCATTCATACAACCTCATGTGATTTTTTCCATTTGTTGACTAAGACAATACCAACCCGATTCTTACATGTTCTCACAACAAATTTTAACATCTGGATAGGCCAAATCAAGAAGTAAATGATGTGCATCAAATTAAATCATCACAACTTCATCCAACATTAAAGATTAATAGTCTTCATAACTTCCATCCAAACTTTAATAACTTATCATTTTAAGGAGATATATAAAGAAAACTACTCAGAATCCATGGATAAAAAAAACCACACTTTAGTTTAAAAGTAGAAATCGTTGTCAAACCAACAAGAAGTCTCGATTAAAATCAAAAGTAGTTCAAAATAAAAGATAAAAACTTATCTTCTCCACAAGATTCTCCACAATCTTCTCTGGACTCAAAACTCTCTCCCTCTTCAAGCACCCATATCAAATGTCTCAACTTCCTTCTTTTATAAAAACTCTCTCCCTCTTCAAGCACCCAAATCAAATGTCTCAACTTCCTTCTTTTATAAATTTCCCAAGAGATGCCTTGGAAATTCTTCAAAATGTGTC
>NW_018235799.1:76777-82186 GCF_001263595.1 Phalaenopsis equestris
TACCTTCCATTAAAGTGCAATATCTAAAAAATAGATATAAAAATGTGTCTAAAAACACTATATATTTAAGGTGTATCGAAATCCCCCAAACTTAAATCGTTACTTGTCCTCAAGTGAAACTTCAATCTTTAAAACCCAAATTTGTTTGATATGTATATGAGTTTCTTTAAGAGTTACTAAAATTTAGATTTAGAAATATAGTAGTCCAATTTATCCAATTTATAAAAAAATATTCAGTAAATGAGACTAATTTAAAGTTCAAAAATTTTTAATGTTAAGAAAGATGAAAATAGGAGTTCCTATCTAATTTGGAAATATTGTAGATTCTCCAAGTTTAGAATTTAGTCATTTTATTATCTCCAATTTTATTTTATCTCCACTTAAAAATTTTTTTTAAGAATAATTCTACTTACTATATTATATCCTTAAGCTTAAGAGTTTCTCAAGTCTTATACTTTAAAAAGATCAAATGTGGAACCAATTTTTGATTAGGCACTAATCCTCAAGCTTCTCCTCCCTTTTTTCATTTTTCTTTTTCTTTTTCTTTTTCTTTTTATTTTTCTTTTTGAGGGAAGGATTACTATATCTGGATATGTCTTTATTGATTTTGAATTCCACTTCTCCTTTTCTAACGCAAAGTTTTGATATAAATCTTTTACTTAAAATTTAATAATAGTTTTGAAAATTATTTTTGATAAAAGAAATTTAAGTATTAAAAATAAAAGTCTGAATTTCTAAATTTTTCAAAAATACAAAAATACAATTTTTCTTAAATTTCTAAATTTTTCAAAAATACAATTTTTCTTACTAAAGATAGTTACACTAAATTTAACATTTTTTACACTAAAAATTTTTCTTCGAAAGTTTTTCTTCATTACTCACAATTTTAACTAAGTTTTCTTACTCATATTTAAAATCAAAATTGTGTTAAACTTAAGACTTACATTTAGGAGTATCTAATAGTAAAACCTCTTAAATCGTACTTTCAAACTAAGGACTAATAGTAGTAGATTAGAATTTGACTAAGGACCTCTTACCTCGCTTCCCTGTGGGATCGATAAACGGGACTCCACTAGAGCCCTATATTACTTGAGCGATACATATACTTGCGTTTAAAATTGTGACTTTACAAGATCATTATAAATATATAAATCTGGGTTCATAAATTCTTATTTATTAAAAGTTGCATCAAGTTTTTTGCGTCATTACCGAGGATTTAAATCTTCTAGTAGTAGTGTCGAATTCTTGTATTTTTAGATATATAAAAAGGTCGCTGTCAAGTTTTTTGCGTCGTTGCTAGAGAAGTTTTGGTAAGAACTTTAGGAGAATTTTGGTAGACTTGGAAAATTGTTGTGTCGTAAAAACTGTTTTGTGTGAAAAGGGTTTTTATATGAAAAAGTGTTGTGAAAAAAAAGAAAAATAATTATTTTTATGAAAAATAAGGTGTTCATGAAAATGTTTGGTAGTGTTGAATATATTTTATTTATTATTTGTTTAATTGTTAATTTAATGTTTGTTGTGTTGCGTATACGAAACAAAGGATCTGTAGGAATTGTGCCTTATGATCCCGAGTTTGGAAAAAAGAAAAAAATAAAAATACAAAGAGGACTTGAAAAACTATAAATAGAAGTGAAAAAGTTTCAAGATAATAACTTGGAAAATCATCATACTTCATTGAGGGATTACGTAAATCCTACAACAGATGAAATGCACTCAAGTATCCTGTCGTAGATGCTGACTCATTTGAAATAATTCCAGAGATTATCCAACTGGTACAGAACAATCAGTTTGGGGGAACTCTTTTGGAGGATACCAATTTACACTTATCAAACTTTATAGAACTTTGTGCTATATTTCGTTATAACGGTATGTCAGAAGACCAAAGGAAAATATGTTGAGATTTTTATACATATTTTACACTAATTTTGATGATATTGCTCTTTAAAGGAAGGTATTTTGCATGTTTTTGGATTTTAGGTACAAGAAATGGACTTTTGGAGAAAAATAAACAAAAATGGTGCAATTTGGAGAAAAAACGAGCAAGAAATGAAATTTTTCCATCACCTTTCGATAAGTCTTTCGATGTTTAATCTATTTTACACTTCTTGCATATTTTTTAATGCTTTTTTTGTAGGGCTATCTGTTATAAACACAACGCAACTGAAATGGGGCGAAACAAAGCTAAAACGGAGCCAAACGGAGAGAAACGGTGGAGCTGCGCAGTCTGCTCACCGACGGCAGTCTGCTCACCGACGGGGCTCCCCGCCGACGCCCAAAACGGCGCTGACAATGAGATTTACCAGAGAAGACCGAAAAATGACAGAAAAGCTCGCCGGCAGCGCCCTCGAGCCCGCCGCCCTTTTCAAGCAAGGATATTTTTTTACATTGCACCTAGGCTCCAGATATTGGGGCCTAGGCATTAAAATCAGTTACGAATGGTTACAAATAGCCACAAAGAATTATATGACGATTCTGGACTCCGGAAGACACATCTTTTGGCATTTTTTATAGGTTTTCACATCCTTTGGCCCTGGAACGTCCGGGAATCCTTAGGAATGCTTGGAAATCTTAGAATAGGAGTAAGAATGTAAATTTCTACCTTTTCTGGAGAGATTGGAGAGGGGAATTTGAGAGAACCTATAAGGAATTGTACTATGTTGCATGGATCAATGAGCAACTTTGTTGGAGAGATCTTCAACTTTTTCTTCAAGTACACAAAGCTAAGTATTGTGTTCTTCATTATTATATGATTTTTTTAAACACTTATCTAGTACATTTTCTTTGATGTAATGAAGTTCTCTATTGTGTTTTCTTCATGCTTTGTGAATAATTTTTCTCGCTCTTTCTTTTTGTTTAGAAATAATGGTTTGATAAGGTTATGCCATTGTTTTCATTTTACTTTTCTTTTTTAATGAGTAGAATTCATTTTTAGGATTTTGTGATGCATGTTATAAGCGGATTTAATTATCAATGTGATGGTTTTTACTTGCACTTTATTTACATTACAATAAAGGCCTATTGTAGTATTAAAATTCATTGTAATTACATTAAGACTTGAGAGGGCTGTGTAATTCTCAAAAACGTAGAACCACATTCAAATTCCATGGATGGTTTAGTTCATGGAAGTTGAATGCAAATAAATAGGGAAATATACTTTGATGGGCGTAGAATTGGAGATTTTAGGGTGACAGACTAAAATCCCCAATTCGGTCATATTGTTTAAGTACTGAAGCGGAGATGTTAGCCCTCAGGCGAGGGGAATGTGGGAGCTCCAAAGTGAGAACCGGTATCCTCCCAGCCTAGCCACAGATTCAATAAAAAAGCATAGGATTAGTCAATGTTCTTTATCCTTAGACCAAAGGGTAAAGAATAGGATTGCTCTTATTTGACTCATACAATATTTAATACATCTCATTCCTTTACATTATCCAATTCATTACATAAGAATAGTAGATTTTAATATCTCAAAATTCTCCAACAAAATTCTCCAAACCAATTCCAAACCAATTCATCCAAAAAGGGTTGTCTTTACAATTAATATTTGCATTTACGAGTAGTTATTAGTTGTTTTAAACTTAAGACTTACATTTAGGAGTATCTTTTAGTAAAATCTCTTAAATCGCACTTTCAAACTAAGGACTAATAGTAGTAGATTAGAATTTGACTAAAAACCTCTTACCTCGCTTCCCTATGGGATCAATAAACGGGACTCCACTAGAGCCCTGTATTACTTGAGCGATACGTATACTTGCGTTTGAAATTATGACTTTACAAAATCATTATAAATATATAAATCTAGGTTCATAAATTCTTGCGTATTAAAAGCTGCATCAAGTTTTTGGCGTCATTTCCGAGGATTTAAATCTTCTAGCAGCGGTATCAAATTCTTGTATCAAAGTCTTATATTTTTAGGTATATAAAAATTTCCCTGTCAAGTTTTTTGCGTCGTTGTCGGGGAAGCTTCGGTAAGAACTTTAGGAGAATTTTAGTTGAATTAATTAGGCTTAGACTTGGAAAACTGTTGTGTCGTAAAATGTGTCGTTTAGGCTTAGACTTTGAAAATTGTAGTGTCGTAAAAACTATTTTATGTAAAAAGTGTTTTTATATGAAAAATGGTTGAGGAAAAAAAATTATTTTTATGAAAAATAAGATGTTCGTGAAAATGCTTTGTTGTGTTGAATAGGTAGTGTTGAATATATTTCATTTGTTATTTGTTTAATTGTTAATTTAATGTTTGTTGTGTTGCGTATACGAAACAAAGGATCTACAGGACTTGTGCCTTATGATCCCGAGTTTGGAAAAAAGAAAAAAATAAAAATACAAAGAGGACTTGAAAAACTATAAATAGAAGTGAAAAAGTTTCAAGATAATAACTTGGAAAATCATCATACTTCATTGAGGGATTACGTAAATCCTACAACAGATGAAATGCACTCAAGTATACAAAATCCTGTCGTAGAAGCTGACTTGTTTGAAATAAATCTAGAGATTATCCAACTAGTGCAGAACAATCAATTTGGGGGAACTCCTTTGAAGGATCCCTATTTACACTTATCAAATTTTATAGAACTTTGTGTTATATTTCATTATAACGATATGTCGGCTGACCAAAGGAAAATATATTGAGATTTTCATACATATTTTACACTTTTTTTGATGATATTGTTCTTTAAAGGAAAGTATTTTGCATGTTTTTGCGTTTCAAGTATAAGAAATTGACTTTTTGAGAAAAAGAAACAAAAATGGTACGATTTGGAGCAAAAACGAGCAAGAAATGAAATTTTACCCTGTCACATTTCGATAAGTCTTTCAATGCTTAATCTCTTTTATACTTCTTGAATATTTTTTAATGAGATTACACTTTAAAGTACACTTTAAAGGAAGGTTGTTTTCATGCTAATTTTGTAGGGCTATCTGTTAGGAAGACAACACAACTGAAATGGGGCGAAACAGAGCAAAAACGGAGCCAAAAGGAGCGAAACAGTGGAGCTGTGCCGTCTGCTCGCCGACGGCACCCAAAACGGCGTCAATGGTGAGATTTACCTGAGAAGATAAAAAATTGACAGAAAAGCTCACCGACGACGCCCTCAAGCCCACGGACAGCGCCCGGGACGACTATAAACCGACTTTTGGCAGTTATGGGCCAAAATTCAATGGATTTGGATGCTTTTTGAAAGGATATTTGAAAGGATACTTGTGGAAACTCTTCAAAATTCATCCCTACACTTTAAAAGAACGAATTTAGGTTAGAAAAAGAGGGGTTCTTTGTGAGAGGAATGTTAAGAAAAGTGTGGAGAAAGTTTAGGGTTTTGAGAATACGAATAGAAATGTAAATTTCTATCATTTTGGAGAGATTGGAGAGGAGATTATGAGAGAATTTGTAAGGAGATGTTCTAGCATTGCATGGAT
>NW_018235799.1:83110-83674 GCF_001263595.1 Phalaenopsis equestris
ATTTGACTAAGGACCTCTTACCTCGCTTCCCTGTGGGATTGATAAACGGGACTTGACTAGAGCCCTGTATTACATGAGCGATACGTATACTTGTGTTTGAAATTATGACTTTACAAAATCATTATAAATATATAAATCTGAGTTCATAAATTCTTGCATACTAAAAGTTGCATCAAGTTTTTGGCGTCATTGCCGAGGGTTTAAATCTTCTAGTAGTGGTTTTAAATTCTTATATTTTTAGGTATATAAAAAGTCGTTGTAAAGTTTTTGGCACTTTGTCAAGTTTTTGGCACTGTTGCCGGGGAAGTTTCGGTAAGAACTTTAGGAGAATTTTAGTTGAAGTAATTAGGCTTAGACTTGGAGAATTTTCGTAAAAACTGTTTTGTGTGAAAAATGTTTTTATATGAAAAAGTGTTGTGAAAAAAAAACCTGTTTGTGTGAAAAATAAGGTGTTCGTGAAAATGTTTTGTTGTGTTGAATATATTTCATCTATTATTTGTTTAATTATTAATGTATTGTTTGTTGTGTTGCGTATGCAAAACAAAGGATCTGCAAGACTTGTGC
>NW_018235799.1:83684-85432 GCF_001263595.1 Phalaenopsis equestris
TTTGAAAAAAATAAAAAAATAAAAATACAAAGAGGACTCAAAAAACTAGAAATAGAAATGAAAAAATTTCAAGATAATAACTTGGAAAATCATCATACTTCATTGAGGGATTACGTAAATCCTACGACAGATGAAATTCACTCAAGTATACAAACCCTTGTATTAGAGGCTGACTCATATGAAATAAATTCAGAGATTATCCAACTAGTGCAGAACAATCAGTTTTGGGGAACTCCTATGGAGGATCCTAATTTGGAATTATCAAATTTTATAGAACTTTGTGCTATATTTTGTTATAATGGTATGTCAGACGATGCTGTCAGACTAAGGCTTTTTCCTTTCTCACTAAGGGATAAGGCTAAAATGTGGTTATACTCATTAGCACCTGGCTCTATTAAAAATTGGGAGGAGTTAACTCAGAAATTCCTATTGAGTATTTTCTACCTTCAAGGCTACTAAAACTTAGAAAAGATATTATCTCATTTTGTCAGTATGAAGGGGAATCAATATACGAAGCCTGGGAAAGATTTAAGGAACTCCTAAGAAAGTGTCCACACCATGCTCTGCCCGATTGGTTAATCATTCAAACTTTTTACAATGGGTTAGTAGAATCCCTCGGGTTTATAATTGATGCTGATGCTGGTGGATCATTAATGTCAAAACCATTTGATGAAGTGTACGCATTAATTGAAAATATGGCTGCAAATAAATTTCAATGGCCATCTACAAGGGTAAATTAGATGTGATTACAATTCTTGCATCTCAAGTTACTGCAATATCAAAGAAGTTGGACCAATTTAGAATGAACCAAACTCAATTTACTTCAGTAAGTTTGGAAAGTTCATTAGGTCATATGATTGATTCTAACTTATCATATGAGACTTTAAATACGATAAACAACCCATATTCTAACTTTTACAACCCAGGTTGGGAGAACCATCCTAATTATAACTGGAATCATACTACTGACGGTGGAAACTAAAAATGGGAAAATAAGCATGCAAATCCTAATGGAAGTTGGAATAATCAGGGGAACACAAACTATAGACCTTCATTTTCACCGGACTCTAACAATGATCAACAAATTGAGAATAAGAAGATGCCTATGGAAGAAGTGGTATTGCAAATGGGAAACCAGTTATAAAGTCAAAATGTTGCGATTAGAAACATAGAGAATCAACTGGGACAAATTGCTAATTCACTTAGCAATAGACCCCAAGGAACACTTCCTAGCGACATTGAGATGACATTGAGATCAACCCTAAAGGAACAAGTAGAAGCTATCCAATTAAAAAGTGGAAGAGAGATAGAGGATGTGGTTAGAAAAGAGAAATGTTGTGAGAGAAACAAAGGAAACTAAAAGACCTGAAGAACATGTTTCTAAGGATCTGGAAAAATTAGTATCTCCAATTAAAATCAATTTAGAAAGACCACCACCTCCATTTCCTCAAAGACTTCAACAGCATGAGTTGGATAAAAAATTTTCAAAGTTCTTGGGCGTACTTAAGAAGTTAACGATAAATATTCCTTTCACTGAAGCTTTGAAACAGATGCCAAGTTATGCAAAATTTATGAAGGAGATATTAAACAACAAAAGAAAATTTGGAGATTACGAGACAGTTGCACTAAGTGAGGAATTCAGTGCTATACTTCAGAAAAATTTTCCTCAGAAACTTAAAGATCGTTGTAGCCTTACAATTTCTTGTGTAATTGGAAAAAGATTATGTGGAAGGAAAAGATGTGATTTA
>NW_018235799.1:85573-86930 GCF_001263595.1 Phalaenopsis equestris
CTTGTTAAAGTGGATAAATTTATCTTTCCTATGGACTTTATTGTATTAAATATTGAGGAAAATAAAGAATATCCCATTATTTTGGGGAGACCTTTTCTTGTTACTGAACAAGCTATGATAGATGTGCAAAAAGAAAAGTTAACTATGAATATTAATGACCATGAAACCACTTTTGATGTTTTAAAGGCTATGAAGTATCCAAATGTCCAACTGAGAAAAATGATGATGATTATTTTTTGATGGATGAAAATGATTATCTAAGTAAAAACTATTTCCAGAAAAGTTTTGAGATTAAGTTAATAGATGAGATCAAAATGGGCTTTGATGATGAGTCTAAAATGTTGTTTAAAGAAGGCTGTATGTATGTTCAGGAGAGGTGTGAAATGATAGACGTTTGCAAAAATAGTAAACTTTTAATTCCATATGTTGAGAAATCTCATGAACTTAAGATGAATTTACCTCATACACTGTACTTATAACTGCTAGAGGTGCTTAATTATTGGGATATGGTGATGTCTGGTGTTGGTGCTCGAGAACCAATATGTCAGTCGGGGATAATCTTATCTTTGAGATTAGAATCTATAAAATCATTTATAAGCACCCAATATATTTGTGTAGAGATCTGTTAAAAATTGGAAGTTAGTGAGATGCGATGAGATGGAGGAAGAATTGACCTCATTTATCTTGTTTGTGTGTTTATGTTTGTGTTTGTGTTACAATTTATAAGAATTGAAGAATATTTTTATATTTCAATGTTGAGACATGTTATGCTAGTTAGAACTTTATTTAGTTAATTTAATTCTGGCATGTTTAGTTTAGATTTACTTTCTACTATATGTTTTTTATCATAATAAATAATTGTAGATGCTTTTGATAGAAATTTGTGGTAGATAGAATTTATAAACTATTTTTCTTCCTACTTATATTTCTACACTAAATGTTATACAGGGTAAAAATCAAGTTTGGGGGTAGGAAGAAAATTGAAATTTTAAATTGAATATACTTTCTTTTAGTTTAATATTATTGCAAGCATGTTTTAAGCCTAATTTACTTACTCCTGTTGTCATTCCATCCTGATTTACATTTATATAAATTTGATAGGATGTTGCAGTAGCTAGTAAATTCAATTACTTTTCCTTTCTGCTACATTTTATTGAATTAAATGGTAAAATATTTAAAAATGCAAGTTTGGGGGAGGGAAGAAAAAGATTAATTATTAGATGTTCTAAATTTAAATATTTTCAAAAATTATTAATATGATTTTATGAAGTGAATTTAATTCAGAGAACTATATTTTTTAGATATTTAAATATTAAGGTAGATTTAAAGGAATATTTTTGTAATGAAAATTAATTTT
>NW_018235799.1:87200-91306 GCF_001263595.1 Phalaenopsis equestris
AAATGAAAAAGAGAAAAGAAAAGAAAGAAAAAATATACAAGTGAGGAGAAGCTTGAGGAGATGCCTATCAAAAATTGGCTTCACTAGACCTACCTAAAGAGAAAACCCAAATACATTCTTGAACTTATATTTATGAATTAACATGTTTTACTAGTAGTGTTCTCATGAAGTTCCTATCATTTGAATATTCTAAGTGACTTGATATTACAACATATAGCATAGAAAACTAGAACTCTTAAACTTGATGACTAGATAATCTTGTACCTACATAGTTAATTTAATTACTTGAATTTTTTTTGAAAATCTCACTATGATATTTACTTAAATAAAAATTATAGTATTTCTGAATTAAACCTTTACTACAATAGATCATAACTTTTATTTAGTACTAAAATTACTTGAGGACAAGTAATAGTTAAGTTTGGGGGATTTTGACCAAAGAATAATATGTTGAGATTTCCATACCTATTTTACACTGATTTTGATGATATTGCTCTTTCAAGGAAGGTATTTTACATGTTTTTGGGTTTCAGGTACAAGAAATGGACTTTTGGAGAAAAATAAACAAAAATGGTGCAATTTGGAGCGAAAACGAGCAAGAAATGAAATTTTGCCCTATCACCTTTTGATAAGTTTTTCGATGCTTAATCTCTTTTACACTTCTTGCATATTTTTTAATGAGATTAAACTTTAAAGGAAGGTTGTTTTCATGCTTATTTTGTAGGGCTATCTGTTAGGAACACAATCGCCGACGGCGCCCAAAATGGTGCCAAAGGCAAGGTTTACTCAAGAAGACCAAAAAATGACAAAAAAACTCGCCGAAGGCGGCCTCGAGCCCGCCGACGGCGCCCGGGACGACTATGAACCAACTTTTGGCTGTTGTGGGCCAAAATTCAACGTATTTGGATGCTTTTTGAAAGGATACTTGTGGAAACTCTTCAAACTTCATCCCTACACTTTAAAAGAATGAGTTTAGGTTAGAAAAAAAGGGGTTCTTTGTGAGAGGAATGTTAGAAAAAGTGTGGAGAAAGTTTAGGGATTTTAGAATAGGAGTAGAAATGTAAATTTCAACCTTTTTGGAGAGATTAGAGAGGAGATTTTGAGAGAGTTTGTAAGGAGATGTTCTACCATGGCATGGATCGGTGGGAGACTTTGTGGGAGAGATATTCGTCTTTCTTTCAAAGGGAAAAAGCTAAGTATTGTGTTCTTCATTATCTTTTGATTTTTGTAAATACTTATCTAGTGGATTTGCTTTAGTTAAATCAAGTTTCTGTTGTGTTTTCTTCGTGCTTTGTGATGGGCTTCTCTTACTCTTTCATCTTCTTTTGAAATTGTGGCATGAGAAGATTATGCCATTGTTTTCACTTTACTTTTCTATTGAAAAGAGCAGAATTCAGGATTTTGTGATGCATGTTAGAAGGTGCTGCATGTTAGAAGCAGATTTAATTATCAATGTGATGGTTTTTACTTGCACTTTATTTACAGTACAATAAAGGTCTGTTGTGGTGTTAAAATTATTTGTAATTGAATTTAGACCCCAGAGAGCTGTGTAATTCTCAACAAAGTATAACCACATTCAGATTCCATGGATGGTTAAGTTCATGGGAGTTGAATGCAAATAAATAGGGAAATTTACTTTGATGTGCGTTGAATTGGAGATTTTAGGGTGGCAGACTAAAATCCCCAATTTGGTTCTATTGTTTAAGTACTGAAGCGGAGATGTTAGCCCTCAGGCGAGGGGAATGTGAGAACACCGAAGTGAGAGCCGGTATCCTCCCAGCCTAGCCACAGATTCAGTAAACAAGCATAGGATTAGTCAATGTTCTTTATGCCTGGACTAGAGGGTAAATAATAGGATTTCTCCTATTTGACACATACAATATTTAATGCATCTCATTCCTTTACATTATCCAATTCATTACATAAGAATAGTAGTTTTTAATATCTCAAAATTCTCTAAACAAATTCATCAAATAAGGGTTATCTTTAGAATTAATATTTGCATTTAGGAGTAGTTATTAGTTAGGTTAAACTTAAAACTTACATTTAGGATTATCTGTTAGTAAAACCTCCTAAATCACACTTCCAAACTAAGGACTAATAGTATTAGATTATAATTTAACTAAGGACCTCTTACCTCGCTTCCCTGTGGGATCGATAAACGGGACTCCACTAGAGCCTTATATTACTTGAGCGATACGCATACTTATGTTTGAAATTGTGACTTTAGAAAATCATTATAAATATATAAATCTGGGTTCATAAGTTTTTGCATATTAAAAGTTGCATCAAGTTTTTGGAGTCATTGCCGAGGGTTTAAATCTTCTAGTAGTGGTGTCAAATTCTTATAGTTTTAGGTATATAAAAAGTCGGTGTCATCAGACGATGGTGTTAGTGGTTATACTCATTAACACCCGGCTCTATTAAAAATTGGGAGGAGTTAAATCAAAAATTACTAATTAAGTATTTTCCACCTTCAAGGCTACTAAAACTTAGAAATGATATTATCTCATTTTGTCAGTATGAAGGGGAATTAATATATGAAGACTGTGAAAGATTTAAGGAACTCCTAAGAAAGTGTGCACATCATGCTCTGCCTGATTGATTAATCATTCAAACATTTTATAATGGGTTAGTAGAATCCCTTAGGTTTATAATTGATGCTCCCGCTTGTGGATCATTAATGTCAAAACTATTTGATGAAGAGTATGCGTTAATTGAAAATATGGCTGCAAACAAATTTCAATTTCCCTCTATAAGGGTAAATCCTAAAAAATAGCCAGTGTTCATGATTCATATGTGATTACAATTCTTGCATCTCAAGTTGCCGCAATATCAAGGAAGTTTGGCCAATTTGTAATGAACCAGCCTCAACTCACTCCAGTAAGTGAGGAAAGTTCATTAGGGCATTGATTGATTCTAACTTATCATATGATGATCATATGATGCTTTAAATCCTATACTCTAACTTTTATAACTTAGAACCCAAGTTGGAAGAACCATCCGAATTTTAACCGGTATCACACTACTTTGGGTGGAAACCAACCATGGGAAAATAATCATGCAAATCCTAATGGAAGTTTGAATAATTAGGGGAACACAAATTATAGACCTTCATATTCACCTTACTCTAACAATGATCAACAATTTAAGGATAAGAAGTTGTCTACAGAAGAAGTGATATTCCAAATGGGAAACCAATTGCAAAGTCAAAATGTTGCGATTAGAAACATAGAGAATCAACTGGGACAAATTGCTAATTCACTTAGCAATAGATCCCAAGGAACACTTCCTAGCAACATTGACAGGAACACTTCCTAGCAACATTGAGATCAACCCTAAAGAGAACACTAATGAACAAGTAGAAGTTGTCCAATTAAAAAGTGGAAAAGAGATAGAAAATGTGGTTAGAAAAGAAAAAGGTTGTGAGAGAAACAAAGGAAACTAAAAGACTTGAAGAACATGTTTCTAAGGATCTGGAAAAATTAATATCTCCAACTAAAATCAATTTAAAAAGACCACCACCTCCATTTCCTCAAAGTCTTAGACAGCATGAGTTGGATAAAAAATTTTCAAAGTTCATGGACATACTTAAGAAGTTAATGATAAATATTCCTTTCGTTGAAGGTTTGAAACAGATGCCAAGTTATGCAAAATTTATGAAGGAGATATTAAACAAGAAAAGGAAATTTGGGGGATTACGAGACAGTTGCATTAAGTGAGGAGTGCAGCGCTATACTTCAGAAAATTTTTCCTCATAAACTTAAAGATCACTGTAACTTTACAATTCCTTGTGTAATTGGGAAAAGATTATGTGGAAAAGCTTTATGTGATTTAGGATTGAGCATTAATGTGATGCCTCTATCTATATTTATAAGGTTAGGTTTAGCTGATATTTCTCCCACTACTATAACTCTTCAGTTAACTGATCGATCTATCATTTATTCAAAAGAGATTATAAAAGATGTGCTTGTTAAAGTGGATAAATTTATCTTTCCTATGGACTTTATTATATTAGATATGGAGGAAAATAAAGATATTCCCTCTATTTTAGGTAAACCTTTTCTTATTACTCGACAAGCTATGATAGATGTGCAAAAAGGAAA
>NW_018235799.1:92127-110744 GCF_001263595.1 Phalaenopsis equestris
GTCAACCTGAATAACACTTGAATAGGACGGGCTAGTGACATTAAACCAAGCGCTTTATTGGAGGAAAACCATAGTTATCTGTGTGGTTTGATTTACTTTGCTTAAGAGTCATGATTGTTAGTGTTGTATTGTGGTTGCTTTAGTGTGGATTGGTCCGAAAAATAAAAAAGAAAGGATTAACAAAAATCCTTAAAAAGAAAAGAAAAATATATAGGATTGAAAGCAATCCAAATGAAAAGAGAAAAGAAAAGAAAAAAAATATATAAAAGTGAGGAGAAGCTTGAGGAGATGCCTAATAAAAAATTTGCTTCACTGGAGCTACCTAAAGGGAAAACCTAAATACATTCTTGAACTTATATTTATGGATTAACATCTTTTACTAGTAGTGTTCTCATGAAGTTCCTATTGTTTGAATATTCTAAGTGACTTGATATTACAACATATAGTCATTCTTGAAATGAATAGAAAACTAGAACTCTTAAACTTGATGACTAGATAATCTTGTACCTACAGAGTTAATTCAATTACTTGAATTTTTTCTGAAAATCTCACTATGATATTCACTTAAATCAAACTTATATTATTTCTGAATTAAATCTTTACTGTAATAGATCATAACTTTTATGTAGTACTAAAATTACTTGAGGACAAGTAATAATTAAGTTTGGGGGATTTTGACCAAAGGAAAATATGTTGAGATTTTCATACCTATTTTACATTGTTTTTGATGATATTACACTTTAAAGAAAAGTATTTTTGATGTTTTGTTGAAGGTACGATGAACTATGGTCATTGGAGCAAAAAGATGCAAAAACGGTGCAATTTGGAGCAAAAACAAGCAAGAAATGAAATTTTACCCTGCCACCTTTCGATAAGTCTTTCGATGCTTAATCTCTTTTAGACTTCTTGAATATATTTGAATGAGATTACAATTTAAAGGAAGGTTCTTTTCATGTTTTTTTTGTAGGGCTATCTGTTAGGAACACAACGCAACTGAAATGGGGCGAAACGGAGCTAAACGGAGCAAAACAGAGCGAAACGCTGGAGCTACGCAGTCTACTCGCCGACGACACCCAAAATGGCGCCGACGGTACCCAAAATGGCGCCGACGGTGAGATTTACCTGAGAAGACCAAAAAATGGAATAGAGGAGAACAATGTGGAAATGGTTTCATATTTTTTTGATGCATGTATTATTTTTAATTAATTAAATGGTGTTTTTCTTATTTTGATTCTCCATTTGCATAGACATTTCACCATGGCATGGGACTATAGGGCTTTTGATGTCTCTGTTGTTAGGCATCTCCCCTGATTTTTTCAAGTTTAGGGGGCTTCTCTAACTAGAGATATCTAATTTTCAAGTCAATAGCCCCTTCTTTGGTATAAAATCATAATAATTAAAATACTCATCATAAAAATACAAAACTTATTTTGCTAGGTTCACTGTTGTTAGAGAATCATAAGAGAAATATAAACTTGATTTAACTCATTCAAAATAACCCTAATTGTCACTAACCCTAAAAAATGAAGTAAAATTAATAAGGAGTAATTATAAATGTAAAAGACAAAAAAACTATTTCACACTATAATTTAATGTTAGAGGAGCTCCCCATAAAAATTTCAAGTTAATTGGAGTTAATCTGACTCAAATGGATTCATTAAGTGAAATCACACTTTTGGTACTAAAATAATTCTAATAATTAAAACACAGTTCAAAAATTACCAAATCAGTTTTAGGAGCTCCTAATGACCACATGAACATAAGAAAAATAAAATTGGAGTTAAAACAAATATTTCATTTTTGAGCTATTTTTGGGCATTTAAATAATTAAAAAAATAAACAATCATAAAAATTACAAAGTTATAAAAACATACTAAAATGCCACATTTGACTTGCTGATCATCTAAAACTAATTAAAAAAAATTTCCTAATTTTCTAAGTCAAGATATTAATTTTTAAAGGCTTAAAAATGAATTTTCTCTAATTTCTCACTAAAATAATTTTAATAATTAAAATATAAGCCACAAAAATATGAAATTTGTTTCTTTAGGCTCTTTGAACTTGGGGAGATATAATAAAAATATAAAATTCAATTTTCCACTTAAATATTATTTAATATTTAACTAATACTAAAAAACAAATAATTCTAACAATTAAATTAAAATTATAAAAATCATAAAAATTGGTCCAAGTGGTCCTCTAACCTAGGTGAACCCCCAATAATTTTCTTAAAGACAGAGGTTTTATTTTGATTGAGTTATTAAATTTTCATTGAAAATCCCTATTTTTGCATTAAAACTAATTATAAAATTAAATAAATTTAGAAAAATCATATTTTCTCCCCTGGTGTTTTAATTAACCCATGAGTGAGGTAATATAAAATTTTCAAGTCATTTGAGTCTAATTTAATGAATTATAGGGTGTTAAGACCTTAGGGGCAAAAGGGTAATTTTTGAATTTAAGGCTTAATCAAAGGGCTAAATGGGCAATAAATAATCTTAATTGACATATTTTAATGATTGAAATATGGAAAGGATAAATGGTAGTAACCAATCTCACTTTGGTCTTATGACGAATAAATTTGTAATATTTCAAATTTAATGAATTTTAGAAGAACATTTAAATAAGGGGATATTAAGGTAGGGGTGAGGGGTTTGATTTTGGAAGATCATAACTCAATGATTTTTAAACCTCGAACATAATGGTTTTAGATAATTTATAATTCATGATAAGGATTAAGAATATAAATATTAAAAAAAATTCTTAAAATTGTAAATCTACCCATTAAATCATAAAGGCTTAGTAGTGAACTAGACTTAATCAAAATTTTATCTAATGAGGTTTAGAAAATAACTTATAATTAATCTAAAACCCTTTCAAAACACTATAAGCCCATCTCTATCAAATTAATTAAATTCCTTAATTAAGTCAAGTTGCCCCAAGGGTCTTTACTCATATAATTCATAAGTGAGATACCAAGTGACAACTACCCCACTTAAGAGATAATCCAAACATCCTAATTCACTAAACATGAGGGTATTAACTGGGTGAACTATATAGCAAACATAATAAGACCAAAACAAACTCAAGATAGTTCCAAGGACTATGAAATATCTAGGGTAATACCCGAGACTTCTTCATGATCCTTTGGAAACCTTGAAGGACACTTGGACTTACTATGATTTGCTTAATGGAATTATCCTCAAAATTTGGAACCACCAAGATATAACATAGGATCTGATAGACACACCTCAAACTTGTATTTTCTACCTTCCTTGCAAGCATTTTTTAATTCATGCAAATTTATATATATAATGCCCTTACATGCATTTTGAGTTTCAGGTGGTGGAACGAGTAGACTCCTCAGGTACGCTTTTACAGTTTACAGTACCATGTTTTCTTGTGCTTTCTAGAGTGTACTTTTAGGAACCTTTAGGATAGCCACTAAACTAAAACCAAAACCAAAACTAAAATCAATCAAGATAAAATTCACTTCCACAATATTCAATATAAGACAACTAAAAATTTAATCACAAACATCACAAAACAAAATTTTCAACTAAATTAAGACATCTCTATCGGATGATCAGGAATCCATCAGAGGAGGTAACATACGGTTGCTAACGAGATTTCCCACGGTCTAAATGAAAGTATGGAACTCATTAAGTTGAGTTTAGTAAATTTATTTGGACTAAGTGAATCTGAAAGAAGATAGTGGTACCAGAATGAGAGAACCATGAGATCCTAATCGGTGTCGCTCTAATCAACTTTAATATGCCCCCATAATCTTTAAAGAACCATAACCATAGAGATACTTGATTTGACATCATTACTCGACACATTAAAAAACTTAAACTCGCCATGACAAGGAGCTTGGAGCTAGCATTGTAGGCATATTATGGGCAGCACAGCCATCTTCAATAGCAATGCATGTCTATGCCAGCTAAACCATTCCTTAGAATTAAACCACAATCCATAGGACTTTGAGGTTGTTTGCTTATGCAACATAAATCCTCAATTTGACTTTAGGCCTTTGTATAGCTCTGTTATATAATTTAATCCCTATCCTGCTTTAAGATTCTGAGGTTGTCGTCTGTCACGACCTAAATCCTCATATCTTCCAAGTAATTTGTATGATTGTTTCACCCAAATATAAGCCCTAATTCATAAAATTTATAGAATGAAACACTTGAATAATTTCTTTTCTAAACTAAGGCCAAACCATAGGATAGCTTGGGAAGTCACTGAGGTTCTCCTCCGTATCTATGACATCCTCTAGTTCTTCCTCCTTTGGATTCTAAAAGATAAAAAGTTCTAAATGTGAGTCATTCCCCCTTTCACACCTCTCATCCAATCTCGTTAAGAAATTCTAATCCTTTGACCTCCTTGAAGATAATATCCCCTGATTTTTATTGAGAGTTTTCTTAGGTAACTTTAGTTATCTAGGATGTAATTAATCATAGGGGTTTGCCCTTATGGGAAGCATTTCCGAATCCAGCTTAAAATAAACCCTATTTAATTCTTTGTATTAAATAGGGAAACTTGTCAACAAATAAAAACAGTTTTCGCAGACTGGATGTCATATATTTCTTAGTTTATTTGATCGAGTCTCACCCTCAAGTCTTGAGTTTATCTTTTGGGATAGACACAGGGTTTGAGGAATAGTGCTCTTTCATTCGAACTATGAAAGATATGAGGTCAGTTTAATTTCATATTTTTCTAAATTTATAAATATATATATAAATTAAATGTCCCTTTAAAACGGGCGACGGGTTTTCAATTCAGGCGACTGACAGCTTCCATAGAACGACCCTCGCTAAAATTACACTGACACACCCAAACTAATAATCAATCTACTACTCATCATTCTCTTCATCATCATCATCTTGCTCCATAAGAGTATGTTGTTCAATCTCATATCTCTAGGATAAGAAAGAAACTCTACAGTCTTACCTCCTTTAAGAAATTTCACAATAGAGGTATTAAAAGCTTCCTCATAATCACTCTTCCATTTGAGATAAGATTCAAAGTGTTCCAAATGATCATCATTATCATGTGCTTTACTCTGTACAAATGATATATCATCTTGTAACTCCTGTACATGATAAAGCACATCATGCAAGCTAGTTGGAGGATGAGTAGAAGCATGAGATGTAGATGCCCTAGAAGTAGATGGAATTTATAAAGCTCTATGTCACCTCCCAAAAGAGCCCTTGTGGGTGGTGGGCAGCCCAGGACTTAAATATTTCTTTTTGGCCCTACACCTAGCCGATGTGGGACTATTTGTCCATGACATTCTCCTCCACCCAATCACGTGACGCCCTCGTCACAGATCGGCCCCACCGAGGGTCTCACTGGACCATGGAGAGTCCACACACTTGGTAGGCAGTAGTCTGCTCTGATACCACTTTTCACCTCGTAAAAGAGCCCTTGTGGGTGGTGGGCAGCCCAGGACTTAAATACTGCTTTTCGGCCCTACATCTAGCCGATGTGGGACTATTTTTTCTGTGACATCTAGCCCAAATCCATGAATAGAATGTAATCCATATTATTCAAAATTAGCCTTATCGATAGGCTTTAGTGGCTGTAATAATTCTTCCCAACTCTCAAAACTAACTTCAGACTATTGGCATAAAGTAAAAATGATAGAAGGGTATCCTAGGCCTCCTGTAGTACCCTTATTTAATGAATTTATAATATTATTGTAAGTAAGAGAGCCAATATCTATAGGTTTCATTCTCTGAAGGTAAGAATTTAAATTTGCTCTCTCCATCGTCACTTATTCAAATGATTTGATGGAAGAAGCCTAATTGAAATAAAGTAATGACATGCCTTTGATTGCGCATACAACTGAGAAAAGAGAAATTTACCTTGTGTTTGTTTTTTACCTTCCTCGTTCCCCTTCCATCAGTGAAAAATGTTATAGTTTCATCGAGCTTTGACTTAGTAGGATTAAAATCAGAATAGTAGTAGTTGCAAACATCCCTCAACGAGTATAGAGCATTAATATGCTCCGGAGTGAAGTAGACTCATTTCTCCCTATCTATCATAGATTCAACAGAAATCTCAGGAAGGATAGTATAAAACTTATGCACAATGAATCAACTACTATGCCAGAAAAGTAGCAGAAACTTACCCAATGTTGCACCACTATCAAATTCTCTAAAGCCTCTCAAGGTCTAGCGAAACTTTGTTCCTCTTTTAACTTATTCATCATGAGTACAACTTTGTATCAATCCTGTGCTTTCAGATTACAAATCTCTTATAATCAAAAACTTCATTTCCTTTCCCCCTCTTGGTTTTATTAGCAATATGAATCTAATAAAAATTGAATAAAAACCCAAATAAATTTTAAATACATATTCTATAAGCTCCTACACATTTTTTCTAGACTAAGAAGCTCTTTGCCATGGATTTTTAACTAATTTCTCAAAAAAAAATTATTTTTGGCACTTTCACAATATGGACGAAATCCAAGTGAAATAAGAAAATTTTTATGGCAAAGTGTAGTTTTGACCTAAAGAAGAATTCTGGAGTTTTTTAGTCCAAAAACTTCAAAAAGTGCAATATATGTGAAGCCCAAGGGTGCTCTTGTGATGAGTTGGGGAGGAAGAAGATGATTCAAGTGCAAAATTGGCATGAACTAGTCCGTTTCACGGTAGTTGGTGGTTCAGTAGGTTTGGCGCTAACCTGACCCGAGGTTACGCAATTATTTAATTACAAAGATACGGCCAAAAACTTTGACCCAATTTATATTTAGCAGTTAGTGCATAAAATTAAAATATAAAGATGATAAAAAATAATTACATACTAGGGGTACTGCGCAAGTATACGTATTGTTTCAAATAATATAGGATTTTCTTTAAAAACCCTAGTATTGATTCCATGAGAAAACTCCAAAACTTATAAAATTGACTTTAATAAAACCTACTTTAAATTGTAGAAAACTTATGTAGGAAATTATTGCAATTTTTTGTGTTATGTCTAAATATATGGAATTAAAGGAATACTAAGTATGCTAAGCAAATACAAAATGTAAATGCAAGGCAAATTAAAAAGGCTTTTAAAATGCAAAGTTACCTCTTTTATAAACTAATAATGTATGAAGTGTTCAAATTTGTATAAAACTTCCTTCCCCTTGCAATGAGCTTATAATTAGTGTACAAAAATAATTTTAAAATATAACTAAGGTATTGTGCTAATTATGAGAAATTCTATTCTTTAACCTTGATCAAGTGTGTAAAGAACATTGGCTAATCCAAATTTTGGTCCCTAAACTCGTGGTTAGGCTAGGAAGATACTAACTCAAACTCTAGAGTTTTCACTTCCCTTCCCCTGAGGGCTAACATCTCTTTTTAGTTTCCACACATCTTGACCAAATTGGGGATTTTAATATATCACCCTAAAATCTTCAATTCTACGCCCATAAAAACTTATTTCCCTATTTATTTACATTTAACCTCATGGACTACATTCTCATCCATGAGACTAAATGTGATTCTTAGTATGTTGTAACATAGCCCATAGCAATGGGTCACTACATTTTATAATGAATTTTAACAAATTAATTGGCCATATTGACATATAAATGAATCATAGAGTTTGAATCATCACATTTTATGGAATTTTAAATGTTCTTCTTCTAAACTACATTCCTACACATAATTATTCCTCATTACAAGGAGAAAGATAAAGAGAACTACTCATATCTAATGGGAAGAAACAACAACACAAGGATTTATAGATAAATAAAAGTTTACAAGACAAGACAAAACAAAGTGCACAACTTATCTTAGACTCTTTCCTCCTTCCCAAGCAATCCTTCAAGTTCCTTTAAATCACTCACTCTCCTTACAATTAACTCTAAACTTACTTGTAATCCACAGTGAAAAAGATATCTCTCACTTCTCTTCTTCTCCTCCAAATCTGCAGCAAGCCTTCAAGACTTTCTCCTCTCTAGGAAGAATCCACTTCTCTATGATAAACTCCTTTTTCTGCCTCTCAAAAGTCTCTCCTTTAAACCTCCAAAAGTCTCTTTAAATATGTCTCTCAAAATTCCCAAGAGTCTCTTAAAACACCTTTTCAAAAATGGTCCAAATTCAAGGGATCTTCTAGATAACCGTCGTTGGCGCCTAGGCGCCAGATCAACTTTGGCATTTTTGCTTCATATGACTCCAATTTGCTCCATTTTCACTCCATTTGATCAATGTAATCCATTTAGTGTGCCTATAATAAAAAATATCAAAAATACCTTTCATTAAAGCATAATATCATTAAAAATAGGTACTAAATGTACAAATAAAAGCAATATATTTAAGGCATGTCAAAATCCCCATAACATAATTGTTACTTGTCCTCAAGTAACTTATTTCCACTGAAAAATAATTTAACATGTTTTAATATGTGGTAGTGGGTCTTATTAAAGACCTCTATGATTTTGTCCTATAAATGTGGTAGCCATGATTTTAAGAAAATCTTATTTATTTATGTTAGAAATAAGGCGTAAAAATATTTTGCAATCAAGTCTAGAAATTATAATTCTTCTATTCATTTCAAAAAGTAATTGTATTTTGAAAAACATATGAATCTCATAAAAATAATAGATAGAATTTGAGAGAACTCTCTAGTAAAGATAAACTAATATTACAGAAAATTAAAGCTCAAAAATGTAATTAAGTCTCTTTCTTTAAAATGATTCAAGTGAAGCTAATTTTTATTACTCATCCCCTCAAGCTTCTCCTCACTTTCACATATACCTTTCTTTTCTTTCTTTTTTTTTTCCTTTTTTCTTTTTTTTTCTTTTCTTTTATTTTCTACTTTCAAGACCATTTTCAATCATTTCTTTTACTTTTTTCTCAATGAGGATTGTTATATCTGGTTCAGGCTTTAATAATTTTGAACTTTACTATCCTCTTCTTAAAGTTAAAAACTCATTACATTTTGTTAATTTGATTATTTGGATTAGTTTTTAAAAATAACTTTTTATAGAGTCTCAATTCCTTAAATTATAAATCTAAGATGCTTAGTTTTTCAAAAGACAATTTCTTTCCTATATAGTAAAATTATAGTACTATTCTCTTTTACTCTATCTTAATTTTTAGGGCTAACCTTTATCACTAAAATTTTACTTAAGTCCTACAAACATCTATAGAATCAAAAAAATATTGTTTATTAAAAATATCACCAAATACCTCATATTATTTTAAAAAGATATTTTCCTTGAATATAGTTTCTTAAGGACAACTAAAATTATGTTTTTCAAAAGTTTTTCTCCCTCACCCAAACTTAAATTTTTCTTAATAGGGTAAAACATCTATAATTTAAAAGTAAAAGCAGGAAGAAAATTTTAAAAATGATTTTAAAGGTAAAACATCTATAATTTAAAAGATAAAAGCAGGAAGAAAATTTTAAAAATGATTTTAAAAAAAAAGGGTTTAACATTAAAATATGTAAGTACATGAAGAAGGCAAAAAATAGTAGTAGAGTCTAATTAACATGTATATAACAAAAAGAAATTTCTAAGTACATGATTTTTTCTAAACATTACACATGTACAATAACAACAATATAGTAAAACAACTAGTAGTGCAACAACAACAAGCAGTATAAGCACAAATAGTAATAAGTAAAAATTACTACAAGTTCACAACAACAACTTCTACACTAAGGCATTCAAGACTTCAAAAAAAATAAATAAAATACAACACAACAAACAACCAACAACAAATAGTAAACAAAACAATAATACTAGTCCTCATCATCATCCTCTTATGTCTCCTCATCAGTCTCCTCCTCCTTTTCCATATAGTCCTCTGGGTGATAGTCTAGAAATAGATGACTGCACGGAAACTGAACATCATGATCTCCATGCAAAAAATTTACAAAAGATGAATTGAAACTTGTATTATAGTTATGTTTGAGTTTCAAGTCATGATCAATCATATAATCAATATCAGTCAGCTTGCTCTAGAGATATGTTATGTCATGCGTCAAAGCCTGATAATCATTTTGAAGATCTTCTAGAGTGGCAGAAGATTGAGTATTAGTACGGGAAGTAGATGGTTTGGAGGTAGAGGTTGAAGGAATATCTGAACCTCCTCCTCTATACCTCATTCTAGCATGCAACTCATATACATGAACATTTGTTCTACAAATAAGCTTAAGAGGATGCATCTGTTCTTCCCAACTCTCATATTTGACTCTAGTTTGCTTACTCAAAGTAAAAATCAATGTAGGGAAACCTAATTCTCCAGTAGACTCGCCTCTATAAGAGATGTTCTGATAAAGTATATAACTAATATTTTTACTCTTCATCTGTTGTATGCAGAAATTCAAACATGTTCTCTCCTTGGTCACCTCAATCAGATGATTAGTGGGAAGAAGTCATGCAGAAATAGAATAGTGCCAAGCCTTAAAGGGTGCATTCAACATTGAGGTAGAGAAGTTTACCTTATGATTGTTATTTATTTTCCAAACTCCTCTTTTGTTAGTCAGAAACACTATCTCCTCATCCAATTGTGAATCAAAAGTCTCAAATGAAGAATACTCACATCTAATAAAATTTTGTAGCTGGAATAGAACATTGATGCACTCTGGAGTAACTTCTACTCTTTTTCTTTAAACATACACTTGATCATCAGAAACTTCAGGGAAATTTTGCATAAAATTCCATATAATGGAAATTAATGCAATAGCGGTGAAATAACAAAAACTTTCCCAGTGTCTGACAATTATCAAGCTTTCCACTACTCCCCTAAGAATGAGAAAAGCCCTCTCTTGAATCAACTTTCTATTTAGAAGGAGATCATTGTATCTATATTGAGCCTTCATATTGGATAATTTTCTCAAATCAAACTCAATTCTTCCTTTTCCTCGCTTTGGTTTAAGAGCCATAATCTATAAAAAATTCTAAAAAAATCCCATATATTCCAAATAATTTTGTTAAACTCCCAACAACAATTTCTAAGGTAAGAAACTTTCTACCATGGATTCATCACTCATTTCTTCCAAATAATCCAAAATTTCAGCACATGAGCAATGTGAGAAGAATCTATAGTGAAAATAAAAAATTTTGGCATTAAAGTGAAGCTTTTACCTATAGGAGATGAAATACAAAGTTTTTGAGCCAAGAAATAAATCCAAAATGCGACATTTGAGAAGCCCTAGGAAGCCTCTATAGTGTTTTTATGAAATATAGGAAGACGTAGTGACAGCTGGGTGAAAAATGAGTTTTTAGCTCAGATTTTTGGTCCATGTGAACCGGCGCTTAGGCACAAATTTTGGCACCTAGGCGCCAGTGCCTAGATTTTGGTTTCTTCATTTCTTTGTAAATTTTAACAACAAGCACTACACACTAAGGCACTATGAACCCTAACAAGCCAAATTCAACATGATTAAATAGCTTCAAATACCTAATTTTCACAAAACACAAACCATCACTTATATTTAAATATAAATCCAATACCCAAACAAGCACTCATACACGACACTTACAATCTTAAAACACAAATTCTAAAATCATTCAAAGACTCTTAAGCATTCAAATACTCTAAATAATAGAAAGCCTTCAAACACATCAGAGAACTATTGCTCAATGAAAACCAAACATGTTCAAACACACAACACAACAACATGCACATATAAAAGCTACTACAAAAAATCCCTCCAAATTATCATCAAACTCACTATCCACTTCTCTAATATCTCTAAGTGATTGATGCACGTACAAGTTGTAGAAGGGATGGTTAGGGAAGTCCTCAGAATCCTCATTGATCCAGCCATTATTCTTATACATCTAAACAAGTGCATCATGGACTATGACATTATGATCTGACTATTGTTTTATTTGCCTATCCAAATGATGAAATTGATTAGTGAGACTATTGATCCTGTTATGAATCACTGATATATCTTTCTTTATATTCCCCACTACCTCCAAGATACTTGCCAAACTATCAGTATGTCGAGATGTAGACGATGAGGAAGGGCGTGAAGACTGATCCATATAAGAACTTCCCAGACGATGAGGAAGGGCGTGAAGAATGATCCATATAAGAACTTCCTCCATGCACCATATAATGATTGATTTTATCACACCTTAAGATAGACTGATCCATGGGCTTCCAAGGAAGAATTTTCTTCTCCCAACTTATATCATAAGGGACCTAGGCTTGACTACAAAGAGAAAATAACTGTAGGTGTCCAAGTTTAGTCATAGATCCATTGAGTGCAACTCCAATGATAGAATTATAAATAAGTGCCCTCACATCAATAGGTCTTCCCATTTGGATACAATAATTAAGGATTGCACTTTCCTTCATTACTTCCTTAATGTTTGTTGTAGGAAGTAATTTAACATAAATAAAAAAGAGTCAAGGCTAACATGCAGGTGGATGACCAAACTCTTATCACTTTGGTTGATGTGTTAGCTAATGAGTGGAAAGTACATAAAGAAAGCAAGAGAAAAAAGGTGTGTTAGAGCTAAAATAACTAATGGAAGACATTTCTAACATGTTAGGTGAGCAACCCCTCTATTTAAATTTTGACCCCTGATACACATAAAAATGTACTATTTTTCATGCTATATTTTATGATGATATTGCACTTTAAAGGTATGTTTTCTTGTTTTTTTGGTTATAGGTACGTAAAATTGAAGAATTTGGAGTAATTGGAGCAGAAGGAACAAAAATGGACCAAAACGGAGCAACCCGGAGCAAATTGGGTCGAACCAGGGCACACCGAAGCCATGGGGACCAAAATCGAACACTTAAGTGCTTGTACCCGACACTTAAGCACCCAAATATGGCACTTAGGTGCCAACAGATAGAAAGGGAGGTGCTTAAGCGCCCAAAAACAGCGCTTAGGCGCAAAAGACAGTTTTCAACATATCTTCTAAAATATGCATCGGATATGGATGATTTTTGAAGCGTTGCTTCGTGCATCTCTTGAGGAATTCAATGAAAATGATAAAAGATACTATCTAGATGGATTTGGGGATGTTAGAAGGAGTTTTCGAGAGGCACTTGAGGCACCTTTAGGAAGATTCATTGACTCTGGATATTTTTGAAGAGACACTTAAGCATCTCTTGGGAAATTATAAAAAAAGGCTTGGAAATGTTTTTAAAATAACTCTTGGACTCTTGAATCAATAGCAGGAGAAGAAGAAGGCTTGGAGAAGAGAAATAAGGCTTGGGGGTGAGCTCCAAGTGGGGCGGCAATGTGAGAGAGAAAGAGAGAGTGAGATATTTCTTCGTTTCTTTTCACTTTGTTCTTGGAGAGGATTGTAAGGAGATTTCTTTTGCTATACAAGGAGAGTTTGATTTCCATCAGAGAAGTAATTTCATTGTATTTTGATTTGAGTCTAGTACTTTGTTTGTATGTTTTGTATGTTTTCAAAGTCTTGTAAAGTCTTGTTCAATGAAAAATTCTTGTTGTTTCTCCATGTGTAGTGAGTGGTTTTCTATCCTCTTCCCTCTTGTAATGAATTAGTATGCATGTCTAGGATATAGAATTGAGTGGTGTGAGAATATATTGTGATGTTCTTACTTTGTTCTTCATTTACATGTAGACTTGATCAACTTGCATGTTAAAATTTGTTGTGAGAACATGTAAGATCCGTGATGGTATTGTCTTAATCAATTGTGGTAGAAGCACATGAGATTGTATGGATGAGAATGCTAATATAGTTCATATGGTTGAGTTCAAATAAATAGGGAAATAATATTTAATGGGTATAGAATTAGAGGACTTTAAAGTGATAGGCTAAAGCCCCATAATTTGGTCTATTTTTTTAAGTTTTGATGCGAGATATGAGTCTCAATGTGGAGGGATAAAAGGGAACTCTAAAGTGAGAGCTAGTATATTCCTTGCCTAGCCCGTCTTCAAAACTATTCAAACTTTAGATCAACCAATGTTCTTTATAGCATCTCTAGTAAGGGTAAAGAATATAATTGCTTCTATTTGTCACAATCTCTCTCACTACTTTTTTTACTTTTACACATGACATTAATTTCATTGCATGAGGAAGAGTACTTTTAATTTATGAAACCCCACTTTCTGATTTTCACTAAGTATTTAGTTTAGGAGTAGAAGTCAAATTGTAGAGATAATTGTAGGATATAATCAAAACCAAAACTTTATCGACCTTCAAAGCTAGTGCATGTTATTCTAGACCAGAACTTCTCTTAAAAGCCATCGTGATCAACCTCGATTTCTGTGGGATTGATATTCAGGGCTTAATAGAAAAGCTCTATATTACTTGATAACTATACGTATAGTTGCGTAGAATCCCTACAAATATAATTGAAATCTTACTTTTCTTGAGATCAAGTTTGGGATCAAGTTTTTTTTTCAAAAATATCAGCCATTACCTGGGATTAAAATCTTCAAGACAAAATTTGATTTTAATGAGGAATGCATAAAAATATTTGAATTATTAAAATATATCAGGTTCAACCCCCACCCTAGAACTAGGGGCAAGGGAAAAAAAACTTTCTACATGATCAATTTTCTTTGTTGGAATATTATGGGGGTTAACAGTTAATCTTGACTTTTAGGAGAATTTTAGTTGAAGTAATTAGGCTTAGACTTGGAAAATTATATTATTGTAAAAACTTTTTTTGTGTGAAAAGTGTTTGTTTTTTTTATTTGAAAAATTAATGTGAAAAAACTGTTTTGTGAAAATGTTTTGTTATGTTGAACAATATTTTGTTATATTTAACAATATTTTGTTATATTTGTTTAATTTTTAATATGTTGTTTGTTGTGTTATGTATGCAAAATAAAAGAACTACAGGACTTGTGCCTTATGATCCCGAGTTAGAAAAAAAGAAAAAAATCAAAAAAACAGAAAGAACTTGAAAAACTAGATATTGAAATGGAAAACATTCAAAATAATAACTTGCAAAATTATCATAAACCATTAAGGGATTATGTAAATCCTACGATAGATGAAATTCACTCAAGTATACAAACCCCTATCGTAGAAGCTGACTCATTTGAACTAAATCTAGTGATTATCCAATTGGTGCAAAACAACCAGTTTGGGGGAACTCCTACGAAACGAAGGATCCCTATTTACACTTATCTTGTTTTCTAGAATTTTGTGCTACATTTTGTTATAACGGCATGTCAGATGATGTTGTCAGACTAAGGTTTTTTCCTTTCTCACTAAGGGATAAGGCTAAAATGTGGTTATACTCATTAGCACCTGGCTCTATTAAAAATTGGGAGTTAACTCAAAAATTCCTAACTAAGTATTTTCCACCTTCAAGGACTACTAAACTTAGAAAAGTGGATATTATCTCATTTTGCCAGTATAAAGGGAAATCAATATACAAAGCCTGGGAAAGATTTAAGGAACTCTTAAGAAAGTGTCCACATCATGCTCTGCCCGATTGGTTAATCATTTAAACTTTTTACAATGGCTTTAGTGGGATCCCTTAGGTCTATAATTGACGCTGTCGCTGGTGGATCATTAATGTGAAAACCATTTGATGAAGCATATGCGTTAATTGAAGAAATGACTACAAATGAATTTCAATGGCCATCTACAAGGGTAAATCCTCCTAAAAATCCTAAAAAGCTTGTCAGTGTTCTTGATACATATGAGATTTCAATTCTTGCATCTCAGGTTGATGCAACATCAAGGAAGCTAAACCAATTTGGAACGAACCAACCTCAATTTACTCCAGTAAGTGAAGAAAGTTCATTAGGGCATATGATTGATTCTAACTTATCATATGAGACTTTAACTAACATAAACAACCCATATTCTAGCTTTGACAATCAAGGTTGGAAGAACCATCCTAATTTTAACTGGTATCATATTATTGCAAGTGGAAACCAACAATGGGAAAATAATCATGCAAATCTTTATGGAAGTTAGAATAATCAAGGGAGCACAAACTATAGACCTTCATATCCACCAGAGCCTAACAATGATAAAAAATTTGAGGATAAGAAGATGTCTATAGAAGAAGTGATATTGCAAATGTGAAACCAGTTGTAAGGTCAAAATGCTGTGATTAGAAACATTGAGAATCAATTGGGACAAATTGCTAATTCACTTAACAATATACCCCAAGGAAAACTTCCTAGCAACACTGAGATCAGCTCTAAAGAGAACAATAATGAACAAGTAGAAGCTGTTCAATTAAGAAGTGGAAGAGAGAGAGGATGTGGTTAGAAAAAAGAAAGAAGTTGTGAGAGAAACAAAGGAAAATAAAAAACCTAAAGAACATGTTTCTAAAGTTCTAAAAAAATTAATATCTCCAACTAAAATCAATTTAAAAAGACCACCACCTCCATTTCATTAAAGACTTAGATAGCATGAGTTGGATAAACAGTTTTCAAAGTTCATGGAAGTACTTAAGAAGTTAACGATAAATATTCCTTTTGCTGAAGCTTTGGAACAATTGCCAAGTTATGCAAAGTTTATGAAGGAAATATTAAACAAGAAAAGGAAATTTGAGGATTACGAGACAATTGCACTAAGTGAGGAGTGCAACGCTATACTTCAAAAAAACCTTCCTCAGAAACTTAACGATGCTTGTAGCTTAACAATTCCTTGTGCAATTAGAGAAAAATTATGTGGAAAAGCTTTATGTGATTTAGGATCGAGCATTAATGTGATGTCTATCTATATTTAAAAGGTTAGGTTTAGTCGATATTTCTCCCACTACTATAACTCTTCTGTTAGTTGATCGATCTATCATTTATCCAAAAGGGTTTATAGAAGATGTGCTTGTTAAAGTGGATAAATTTATCTTTCCTATGGAATTTATTGTATTAGATATGGAGGACGATATACAAAATCCAAATATTTTACGAAGACCTTCTCTTATTACTGGACAAGTTATGATAGATGCACAAAAAGGATAGTTGACTATGAATATTAATGACCATGAAGCCACTTTTAATGACCATGAAGCCACTAAGTATTCAGCTGAGAGAAAAGATAATGATTGTTTTTGGTCAGCTGAGAGAATGTTTTAAAGGCTATGAAGTATTCAGCTGAGAGAAAAGATAATGATTGTTTTTGGATCGATGAAATTGATTATCTAAGTAAAGACCATTTTCAACTTAACAGATGAGATAACTTAACAGATGAGATCAAAATGGGCTTTCACGATGAGTTGAAAACATTGTTTAAAGAAGACTATATGTATGTTCAGAAGAGGTGTGAAATGATGGATGTTACCGAAAATAGTAAACATATAATTCCATCTATTGAAAAATCTGACAAACCTAAGATGAATGTACCCCATACAATTATAAAGCCTACCTATTTAGGGAATTCATCTACACCACCAGTCTTTATATCTTCAGATTCGACTCAATCACAAGAAGAACCTGAATTGAATGTGAAATCAGTAAAAGATCTCCTAAGAAGATTTATTCAAAATCACTGAATGGCATATTTTGTGGTATACAGACAAAATGAATGAGATTCTGATGTCAGGGCAACTCAAGTAAACATTGGATACATCGGGTCATCGATGTTAGACCAAGAGCTTTGTAGGAGGCAACCCATGGTTATCTTTATTATCTGTATCTGTATAGTGTGATTGTTGTTATGTTAGATTGGATAATAGTGAGATGTTGTACTTTGATTTGTGTTTGATGTGTAAGAGTGGATTGGATTAATGTTGTAAGGTAATTGCTTCGTCATGACTAGATTTGTATTTGATTTATAATAGTAGTAGGTTGACAAGTCTGTTACAACATAGTTCTCAAAAGGAGTTGAGCATTACCTTGAAGCATGTAGAGTTTAGACTTGTAACACTCTATGTCACTCTATTACTTCCTTTATCTAACTTTGTCTTCACTGAGTAAGGTCATGAACTTATTTAGTGATTTAGTGAACAACATCTGTGAACAACATCTGGATGAACTACACTATCTTTATTTACTAGAATGTGTATACCTTACACTTGGAGTGACCCTGAAATTGGCAACACATAAGGGAATTCAAGTCCATGAGTAATTGATCCCGAAACTGCTTATATGCAACAATATAACAATAATTCTGATTATATTTTTCACTTATATTTCCTTATTTTGCAACAACACCAAAAACTTGATCTTAAAGAAAAATAAGAATTTAACTTTTAATTTATATATATTGGGATACTACGCAAGTATACTTATCGTTATCAAGTAATATAGGACTTTTTGATTAAGACTTGAATATCAAACCCACAGGGAAGATATGCAATATGCCAATGGGAAGATATGCAATATGCACTTTTTGGAAAACTTTCTATTTTTAAAAATACAAATATTTAAACTAAACACATTTTTGCGGTAAATAAATTTTAAATATTTTTTGTAATTTTAATATTTTGACAAAAACAAAACAAACTTAAAAAGATAACTTGAGTTTTTGTAGAAGAAAAGCACTAAATATGAAAATATCTTACTCCTTATCATGAATCGGTAATAAGTATATGAATTATGTTGTAGAATTATGCATATTGTGTTGTGCCAAATATGAGCAATAATATTCTTTACCCTTACTAGAGATGTTATAAAGAACATTGGCTAATTTAAAGTTTGAATAGTTCTAAAGACCGACTAGGTAGGGAAGATACTAGCTCTCACTCTAGAGCTCCCTC
>NW_018235799.1:111189-111808 GCF_001263595.1 Phalaenopsis equestris
CATTGTCAAACCAACAACAAGTATCAATTAAAACCAAAAGTAGTCTAAAACAAAAGATAAAAACTTATCCCAAGTCCTCCACCAAACTTGAAATTCCCTTGAATCTCTTCCTACCTTTGAATCTTCTCTCTTTTACAACACTCTCAATATAAAACTAAAATAAAAAAGGATAAATATGTGGTGCCTGAAAATCTCTCCAACTAGCTCCCCAATTTTAGAACTTTCGAACTTTCAAAACTTCTTTCAAAACTTCCCAGTACTTTCAGGACCCCTTTCAAAGTTTAAATCTTCCTTCTTTTATAATTCTCCAAAAGGTACATTAATATCTCTTCAAAATGTGTCTTGATTCAATGTATTTGCCCCAAGAGATGCATCCTTTTGCAATAATTTTCGTCCATGGTGGTTGTAACCACCTATCAAGCTAATAGGTGCCTCAAAAACCTCTTCAAAATTTTCAAAAACTAAATTTACTCATCCAATAACTGTCCATTTTTCATCTATTTGCTCCAAATTTGATCCTTTTTCACTCATTTAAGCACTTTTCACCTTTTTACCTGTACCTGAAAGAAAAACACAAAAATACCTTCCATTAAAGCTTAATATCTCAAAAATAGGTATA
>NW_018235799.1:111833-115525 GCF_001263595.1 Phalaenopsis equestris
TGTGTCTAAGGTATAAAATTGTGTCTAAAAACACTATATATTTAAGGCGTATCAAAATCCACCAAACTTAAAATGTTGTTTGTCCTCAAGTGACACTTCAATCTTTAAAAACTAAATATGTATGATATGTATATGAGTTTCTTTAGGAGTTACTAAATTTTAGATTTCAAAATATAGCAGTCCAATTTAGAAAAAATATTCAGTAAATGAGACCAACTTAAAGTTTAGAAATTTTTAATATTAAGAAAGATGAAATCTTTTCAAATCAAATTCACTTGTAGTTCATTTGAGAACAAATAAAATTCAAGTTTTTCAAAAACATTTTTCATCCCCCCCCCAAACTTAAATTTTTAACAGATTAAATAGTTTAGCATCAAAAATATATAAGCAGGAATGAAAATTAAAATAACTGCTAATAGGAATTTTTATACCCTAGTGATACAAGTATATAATTAAAATAACCTTGACTCTATTGTCTTTAGCCTCAGGGAGGTTTGCATAGAACTCCCTAACAACCGAAATAACTGCCACAACAGAGAAATAGTAGAATCGTTCCCACTGTCGGCAAACGATCAAATCCTCTATGTCTCCACCTAAATTCCTAAAACACCACTCCTGAATCAGTTTTCGTGATTGAAACACATCACTATACCGATCATGAGCCTTCAAACTAACAAATTTACTCGAATATTAAGGGCCCTTTCCTTTGCTCCTCTTCATTCTTGGTGCCATTTTACAACTTTTATAAATTCCAAAATTAACTTCAAAAATCAAGTCTAAATTACTAAACTAAACTTCCAAAGTATAAACTACACTTCCCATGTGATTTCCATAGTGAAAATCTAAAATTTTTGCATAGAGTAAAGCTCTTACCTCAAGGAACTTGGATCTAGCAAATTTCACTTGATCCAACCAAGAAATCCTCAATTTAGATGTGCCCTAGCCCTAAAAAATCATGAACTCGAGAGGTTGAAGGTGATGGTGGCGTTAAAAATCATGATTTTTGGGCAGAAATTTCACTTTTAACTGTTCGTGAACCGATTTTCATGAACCGGCGCTTAAGCGCGGGTAAATGGCGCCCAGGCACCTGCCTCTCCGGTTGGCTCGCACTTAAGCGCGAGATGTGGCGCTTAGACACTAGTGCACGATTTTCAAAATTTTTAAATTAAAGTAAAATGCACTATTTGCCTAAGTAAACAACCCCTAAATGGTCTCATAGCACTCGAATGACTATTTTCAACTTCCTATAACTCCCCCTCTCTCAAAATTCTCCATAATAACTATTTCAATTTGAGGATAAAAATAACACAAATTTTCACAGAAACAAACTTATATTAATTCAAAAACAAGTACAAATACAAAACAAGTACAAAATTCACATACAAGTACAAATACCTTTAAACACTTAATTCTCACTCCAAATAGTCTTGGATGAGAAAATTTTTCTAAATACTAATACACAACAATCATTTCACAATTAAACACATATAAAAAATCATAAATACTAAAAACAAGACTTAAACACTGAACCACTTTAAAACAACAACTTTTAACACACAAATTCTAACACTAAACTTAATTCCATTCTTCATTTCAAGGAACAAATTCCTATCTTTCATTAGTCTCTCCCGGAATATAGAGTTGATAAAATGGACGGTTGTGACGAGCTCTCATACTATCTTCTTTAATCCACTTCTACTTCTTTATATACATCACCTTATCCACTTCCTCTATATAACTTGTGTGGCTAAATTGCATCTTCAATTGCCATCTAATATGCTCTAGATGTGCATGCAACTCAAGTACCTTGGTCTCCAATAAAGCAATAGTATTCTCAATTTTGTTGATCTTCTCTAATATCCCTTAAATACTAACGGCTAAGAAACTGTTATACATCTCTTATGAAGACATTTCCTCTAAATCTCACTTTCTCTTAGACGTTTAGGGCTAAAAATGATCTGGGGTGAAATTCCTTCACAAAACCCTTATATTTAAAGGCCTAAATCCTTCCAATAACTCCTAGACACATTTAGAAACTGCCTTGGCATGTTTTTTACAAACTAATTGGCAGTTAAACCTTCTAGAATATTAATTTTGCACATGCGTTTAAAGTGTTGTGCTTAAGCGCCAGTGCACATTTTTGCACTAGTCAACTTAACATCCAAATTCTCATTCTAACATGTCTTGGTCACTAAATAAAGTCTTAAAATCTTTACTAACACATAATAGTTTCAAAACTACTACCCCAATTTTCTTAATCACACACAAAAAAACAATTAAAATTGAAACACTCTTATAACTATGGGTTGCCTCCCACAAATCGCTTGGTTTTACGTCGTTAGTCCGACGTAACCAGTGCTTATTCTGGTTGACTCAGCATCATTTCATCATTAAATTTATTTTGATCCCCTATAAAATAAGGTTTCAGTCTATGTCCATTAACTTTAAATATTCTCTCATACTTAGGATCTTTAATATCCACAACTCCATAAAGATAAACTTTTATTACAACAAATGGGCCCATCCACCTGGACTTAAGTTTGCCTGGAAATAATTTTATCCTTGCATTATATAGCAAAACTTGTTGCCCTGGCTGAAAATTTTTAGTAAGAATCCTTCGATCATGCCACATCTTCATCTTTTCTTTATAAATCTTAGCACTTTCATAAGATTCATTCCTTATCTCTTCAAGCTCATTTAATTGTAGTAATCTTTTCTCATTTGCATCTTTCAAATTATAATTAAACTCTTTAATTGCCCAATATGCTTTATCCTCAAGTTCAACTAGTAAGTGACAAGCTTTCCCAAATATTAGCATATATGAGGACATTCCTATAGGAGTTCTGTATGCAGTCCTATATGCCCACAAAGCATAGTCAAGTTTGACTGAACAATCTTTCTGAAATGACTTCTCTCATCAGTAATGATAACTTTCAGCATCCCAAATCTACAAAATATGCTCGTTTTCAAAAAAATTGCAACACTTTGAGCATCACATCGAGGTAAAGCAACAACTTTTATCCATTTAGATACATAGTCTACTACTAACATAATATATAGATTTCTGAAAGATGGTATAAATGGTCCCATGAAATCTAATCCCCAAACATCAAATATTTTAACTTCTAGCATATAATTGAGGGGCATCTCATTTCTTCTAGAAATATTGTCTACTCGTTGACATCTATCACAAGTTTTGGTATGAGCATTAACATCTATAAAAATTGTAGGCCAATAAAATCTAGATTGTAAAATTTTGTATGTTGTTTTAGCAACACCAAAATGTCCCCCAAAATTAGAATTATGACATTTTTGGATAATTTCATAAGTATTTTCTAAAGGTACACATCTTCGAATAATTATATCCTTTCCTTGTTTATATAAAAATATGTCATCCCAAAAATAACTCTTAGCTTAAAAAAAAATTTCCTCTTTTGTTGGTGTGTCATTCCATAGAGTATAATATCGCTAACAATAAAGTTCACAATGTCAGCATACCACAGAACACGCCACTCATAGTGAACAATTTTTCATCTAGAAAATGTTCATTAATTTCTTTTTCAAAACAGAGTGGTTTTTTAACTCAAGCTTGGACAAATGATTAGCAATTTGATTTTCAGTCCCCTTTCGATCTACTATTTCAAAATAAAATTCTTGCAAAAGAAGAATCCATCTTATAAGGCTATAGCATC
>NW_018235799.1:115750-116963 GCF_001263595.1 Phalaenopsis equestris
TTATAGCATAATCACTAGCATCAAAAACAACTCTTATAGCATAATCACTAGCATCACACATCAATTGAAAAGGTTTTCCCCAATTTGGTGAGAGTGATTAATGTGCAGTGATTAATTTTTCTTTTAATAAATTAAAAGCTTTTAGGCATTATTTATCAAAACTGAAAATTGCATCTTTCTCCAGTAAATGGCATAAAGGCTTAACAATCTTTGAAAAGTTTTTAATATATCGCTTGAATCCAGCATGTCCTAAACTCCTAATTTCCCTTACATTTGTTGGATAAGGTAAATTAAAGATCATTTGAATTTTAGTAGGATCTACTTTCATACCATTTTCTGATATTTGATGACCTAATACAATTCCTCCTACTACCATAAATTGGCATTTTTCCCAATTAAGGACTAAATTTGTTTCTTCACAGCGCTTAAGAACTTTAGATAAATGTTCTAAACATGAGTCAAATGAAGTTCCAAACACTTAAAAATCATCCATGAATACTTCAGTAACTTTTTCAATTAAATCACAAAAAATTTCCATCATACTTCTTTGAAATGCACCAGGGGCATTACATAAAATAAAGGGCATCCTTCTCAAAGCAAAAGTACCATAAGGACTAGTAAAAGTTGTTTTCTCTTGATCCTCAAGAGATATTTGTATTTGGTGTTAACCAGTATATCCATCCATAAAAGAAAAGTATTTATGCCCAGCTAGTCTATCCAGCATTTGATCTAGAAAGGGTAATGGAAAATGATCTTTCCTAGTAGAAAGATTTGATTTTCTATAATCAATGCATATTCCTCACCCTGTAACTTATCTAGCAGGTATTAATTCATTATGTTCATTCACAGTTACAGTTACTCCTCCTTTCTTAGGAATACAGTGAATTGGACTAGCCCATGCACTAGCCCATGCACTATCTGAAATTTTAGCATCTAACCACTTTAATATTTCTTTCTTAACAACTTCTTATTTCTTTCTTAACATTTCTTTCTTAACAACTTCTTTCATAACAGGATTCAGTCTATTTTGAGGATCAGCCCTGGGTTTGCAGTTCTCTTCTATATGAATTCTATGCATACAATTTGAAGGTCTAATTCATTTCATATCAGCAATTGTCCATCTAAAGGCATTCATAAAATTTTTCAAAATTTTCATCAATCTTTCTTCTTCTTCCATCATTAATTTTGAGGAAATTATAACTGGTAAACTAGA
>NW_018235799.1:117084-123968 GCF_001263595.1 Phalaenopsis equestris
TCAAAACTGTCCAAAATTTCAAAACTTTCTCGAACATAGTTTGAATTTTCCTTAAAAATTTCTTCACATTATTCTAATTCCTCTTCTTGCTCGTGCTCCAAATCTTTGCTTCAGATCTTTCTTCATAAGTTGTTTTAAAATGACATTCACTTAGATATCTTACAACATCCATCCTATAACATTCATCATCTTTACCTTTCACGGGATATTTTATTGATCTTGAAATATTGAAAGTAATAATTTGATCATTGACGCGCATTGTTAATTCGCCTTTCTGCAAATCTATCATTGCTCTTCCGGTGGCTAGGAAAGGTCTCCTCAAAATGATAGGTATCTCTTTATCTTCCTCCATATCTAGCACAATGAAATCAACAGAAAAGATAAATTGATCCACTTTCATTAGGACATCTTCTATAACTCCTTTAGGGTATGTGTTATCGAACGATCTGCAACTGTCGAGCTACAAGACTAGGGGTTATTTCTTCTAATCTCAATCTTTTGAATATTGATATGGTATAAGGTTAATGCTTGCACCTAAATCGCATAAAGCTTTCCCATAAAATTTGTCTCCTATTGCATATGGAATTATAAAGCTACCAGGATCTTTAAGCTTTTCAGGAAGCTTTTTTGAATTATAACACTACACTCCTCACTATGTGCAACAGTCTCATTATCTTCAAACTTCCTTTTCCTGTTGAGAATATCCTTCATAAACTTTACATAGCTTGCATTTGTTCTAAGGCTTCAGCAAATGGAATATTAATTGTAAGCTTCTTAAATATTTCCAGAAATTTTGAAAATTGTTTATCCAACTTTTGCTGACGAAGTCTCTGAGGAAATGGAGGTGGTGATTTTTCCAAATTAATTTTCAGCGAAGAAATAGATCTCTTAGAATCTTTTGGAGTGTCCTCTTTTGATTCTTCAATTTCTTCTCTCTCTACTTCAATTTCTTTTTGAACCCTACCTTCCAACTCTCTTCCGCTTCTAAGTTGAACGGCTTTTACTTGCTCTTTATTCTGGTCTTTTGGATTTGATTCAGTATTACTAGGAAGTGTTCCTTGGGATCTATCACTTAATGAATTTGTTATTTGCTCAAGTTGATTCTCAATATTTCTACTTGTAGTTCCTTGACTTTGTAATTGATTTCCCATTTGTAACACCACTTCTTTTATAGACAACTTCTTCTTCTTAAATTGTGTATTACTGTTGAAACCTGGAGGATAAGTAGATATATAATTTTTATTCCCTTAATTGTTCATATTGGGAAACTTGGCTTGGTTTTGGCTTCTATTTGGATAATATAAACCACCAGCAACATCGATAATTTATCTAAGAGATCCAACAAATCCATTATAAAAAGTTTGAATTATTAACCAATCTGTATAGCATGGTGTGGAAACTTTCTTAATAGTTCTTTAAACCTTTCCCATGCTTCATAAATAGATTCCACTTCAAACTGATTAAAAGATGTAATATCATTTCTAAGCTTCTCAATTTTTAATGGTGGAAAATATTTAGCAAGGAATTTTTGTGCTAAATTACCCCAAGTTCTAATAGATCCAGGTGCTAATAAATTCAACCACATCTTAGCTTTATCCCTCAGTGATAAAGTAAATAACCTAAGTCTTATGGCATCATCTGATACACCATCGTATTTAAATGTAGCGCACAATTCTAGAAAATTGGCAAGATATAAATTTGGATCTTCAGTTGGTGATCCCCCAAACTGATTATTTGATATCATTTGGATAATAACATGTTTAAGCTCAAATTAGTTAGCCACTACTGTAGGTTTTTGAATACTACAATGAAGTTCATCTACAGTAGGATTTGCATAATCTCTTAAAGGTCTAAACTCTTGATGAATTTCAGCATTTTGATCATTTTGGTTTGTCATTTCTGTAATTATTTTGAATTTTTAAGATTTTTAATTTTTTTGGTTTTTCTGATTTTTCTAATAGTTCTCTCTAATTCAGAATCGTAAGACACTAATCCTTCAGAACCTAAACTACGCATACACTAACATAAAATAAAATAAAATTAAACACGCACAAAATAAAATATAATAACTTAAATTTTAAATAAGACTTTCTAAAAATAGAAAATTTTTTTAAGTCAATAGATTCTTTACAATTCACTTCAATTCCCCGGTAACGACACCAAAAACTTGATCCCAAAACTGCTTATATGCAACAGTATAACAATAATTCTGATTATATTTTTCACTTATATTTCTTTATTTTGCAATAAAACCAAAAGCTTGATCTTGAAGAAAAATAAGAATTTAACTTTTAATCTATATATATTATGATACTACGCAAGTATACGTATTGTTATCAAGTAGTATATGACTTTTTTATAAAGACCTGAATATCGAACCCACAGGGAAGATATGCAATATGCACTTTTTGGAAACCTTTCTATTTAAAAACAAATAAGTATTTAAACTAAAGAAATTTTCGCAATAAAAAAAGTTTAAATATTTTTGGTAATTTTAATATTTTGACAAAAACAGAATAAACTTAAAAAGATAACTTGAGTTTTTGTTAACTTGAGCTTAAAAAGATAACTAAAGTTTTTGTAGAGGAAAAGTACTTAATATGAAAATATATTTCTTCTTATCATCAATCGGTAATAAGTATAAGAATTCAGTTGTGGAAGTATGCATATTGTGGTGTGTCAAATAGGAGCAATAATATCCTTTACTCTTACTAGAGATGCAATAAAGAACATTGGCTAATTTAAAGTTTGAATAGTTCTGAAGGCCGGCTAGGCAGGGAAGATACTAGCTCTCACTCTAGAGTTCCATTGATTCCCTCCATATGGGGGCTAACATCTCGTATTAGAACCTAAAATAATAAACCAACTTTGGGGCTTTAACCTGTCATTTTAAAATCCTCTAACTCTACACCCTTCAATAAATATTTTCTTATTTATTTGCACTCAATCATATGAACTACATTCTCATTCATACAACCTCATGTGGTTCTTTCCAATTGTTGACTATGACAATACTATTTCGGTTCTTAAATGTTCTCACAACAAATTTTAACATCTGGATTGGCCAAATCAAGAAGTAAATGAAGTACATGGATTTAAATCATCACAACTTCTTCTAACATTAAAGATCAATACTCTCCACAACTTCCATCCAACACTTGATTACTTATCCTTTTAAGAAGAAAGATAAAGAAAACTACTTAGAATCTATGGAGAAAATAAAACCAAAGTTTAGTTTAAAAGTAGAAATCATTGTCAAACCAACAACAAGTCTCAATTAAAACCAAAAGTAGTCTAAATGAAAAGATAAAAAACTTATCTCAAGTCATCCACCAAACTCTTTAAATTCTTTTGAATCTCTTCTCTTATACAACACTCTCAATATAAAACTAAAATAAAAAGGATAAATATGTGGTGCTTAAAAATCTCTCCAACAAACTCCCCAATTTTAGAACTTTCAAAACTTTCCCAGTACTTTCAGGACCCCTTTCAAAGTCTCAATCTTCCTTCTCTTATAATTCTCCAAAAGGTGCCTTGGTAGCTCTTTAAAATGTGTCTTGATTCAATGTATTTCCCCTAGAGATGCATCCTTTTGCAATAATTTTTTTTTTCATGGTGGTTGTAATCACCTATTAAGCCAATAGGTGCCTCAAAAACCTCTCTAAAATTCACAAAAACTGAATTTACTCATCCAATAACTACCACTGGTGCTTAAACGCGGGGCCTCTGGCGCTTAGGCGCGGCCTTTTCTATTTAAGAGGCACTTAAGCAACGGATCTGGCGCTTAGGCGTCAAAAAACTTTTGCACATTTTTCACCTATTTGCTCCAAATTTGATCCTTTTTCTTTCGTTTAAGTACTTTTCACCTTTTTATGTGTACCTGAAAGAAAAACACAAAAATACCTTCCATTAAAGCGCAATATCTCAAAAAAAGGTATAAAAATGTGTCTAAAAACACTATATATTTTAAGCGTATCAATCAGCCAATACTTTTTGGATCCTAAATCAATCCTGTTGTCTTCAATAGAGTATGCTTTCAAAAGTAATCCTTATTAAGGATGTTTTCCATTATCTCTTCCATTGAGACTTTTATCAAAGTTTGCATAGTGATATGAGATTTTGTATATGCAAATATTTATAAAGTTGACACAAATCAACGGAGCCAAAAACTTGATGCAGACAGATTTATAATAAATATGCAATATAATCCCAGCAAAAATACTTTTAATAAAAATAATTTATCTCTTAAAACTCTTTTTAAACTGACAAATCTCTTTTAATATCAACGCAAGTATACGTATTGTTCAAGTAATAAAGGGATCTAATGGAGTCCTAAATATTGTTCCCACATGGAAGTTGGAAAATCCTAAAGTAAATTATGAAATTTACAAAAACAAAAAGTAAAAGTAACGTGCGAAGTTTGAAAATTGACTACTCAGGTGAATGTTAATTAAAATGCAGATGTAAGACTACAGAAATTAAACTAAACTAAATACTAAACTTTCAAAAGTAAAATTGTAAAAATTAAAAAAAGTTTTTATTGTGACGAGAAGTTTAAATTTAAGAAAGCATCATTCCCCTTTATAATAAGTATAAGGATTGTGAAGAAACTGAAATCATTTGAAAATATATATATAAACTATTTTGTGCCAAATAGAAGCAATTCTATTTTTTACCTTCTTTTGAGTGCTATAAAGAAACTATAAAGAACATTAATTAAACCAGAGTTTAGTCCCTAGTTCCATGGTTAGGCTGGAAGGATACCAGCTGCCACTCCAGAGCTTCCACTACTCCCTCCCCTGAGGGCTAACAATCTCGCATTAGTTTCCAATAAATTGAAGTAAATTGGGGTTTTTAATCTGTTACCTTAAAATCTCCAATTCTACATCAAATAAAATATATTTCTCTATTTATTTGCACCCAATCCCATGGATCACATACTCTCCCACATACGATCACATACTCTCCTTTGAAATCAAATGTGATTCTCCCTATGTTGTAGAAATTATATCTCATTTAAGAATATATGTCTCTTAACAAGTTTTAACATTTTAATTGCCCCTATCAAAAAGTAAATGAAGAACAGAGTTCAAATCATCACAAATTATTATCATTTAAAACTGTGGAAAAATAAAATCTATTCTTCACAAAACCATATCTTCAAAGTAGGGAGAAGGATAAAGAAGACTACTCAGAATTCATGAGAAGGATACGGAAGCAATTTCCTAGAAGTTCTCTCTAAGCCTTTTTCTCTTTACAATCCAGTTTTGGGGTCTTCAATATTAATTGTCCCATAGAGATAAACTTTTATAACTCTGAATGGCCCTTTCCACCTAGACTTCAATTTTCCAAGAAATAATTTCAATCTTGTATTGTATAATAAAACTTCATGTCCGGGTTCAAATTCTCCTTTTATTATCTTCCAAACAACTCATTCTTTCATTTTTTCCTTATAAATCCTCACATTATCATAAGATTCATTCCTAATTTCCTCAAGCTCATTAAATTAAAATAATCTTTTCTCACGAGCTTCTTTCAAATTAAAATTGATTTCTTTTATAGCCTAATAGGCTTTATGCTCCAATTCAACTAACAAGTGACAAGTCTTCCCAAAAAGTAATCTATAAAGGGACATTCCTATAAGTGTATATTAAGCTGTCCTATATGCCTATAATGCAGTATCTAATTTAGTAGACCAATCTATTTTACTAGGATTAACACACTTTTCTAAAATTCTCTTAATTTTATGATTAGATGCTTCTGCTAAACCACTAGTCTGGAGATGATAAGCAGTTGCAATTTTATGCACTATATTATATTTTTCCACCAATCTTGCAACTGTTGCATTTTTAAAATGAGATCTTCCATCGGTAATGTTTACGGCATTCCATATCTCGTAAAAATATTTTTATTTAAAGATTTTGAAACACTCAGAACATCACATCGAGGTAAAGTGATTGCTTTAATCCATTTTGAAATGTAATCCACTGCAATCAATATGTATATATTTTTGAATGAGGGTATAAATGGTCCCATAAAATCTAATCCCCATGCATCAAAAATTTCAATTTCTAAATTAAAATTTAGAAGCATTTCATTTCTTCTTGAAATATTACTAACTCTCTGACCCCGATCACAAGTTTTGATATATATGTTAACATCTCTAAATAGAGTAGGCTAATAAAATCCCGATTGTAAGATTTATGAACAGTTCTATCATTCTCAAAATGTCCTCCAAATTCAGAATCATGACATTTTTGAATAATCTCTTGAATTTCTTTATAAGGCACACATCGTCTCATCTTTAATTCTTTACATTGCTTATATAAATAAGGATCATCTCAAAAATAAGATTTTGCATCATAAATGAATTTCTTTTCCTGTTATTTTGATAATCTATATGGTAAAATACCACTAACAATATAATTTACAATATTAGCATACCAAGGTATTTCCCATCCTTTTACAGCATAAAGTCGTTCGTCAGGAAAAGTTTCATTAATCTCTTTTTCTATATTCAATATTTCTTCTTGTTCTTGCCTCAATAGATGATCATCAATTTGATTATCAATTCCTTTCCTATTGACTATTATAAAATCAAACTCTTGCATCATAAGTACCCATCTAATTAATCTTGGTTTAACATCTTTTTTTTGTATCAAATATTCAATAGTCAAATGGTCAGTATGCACAAGACATTTAGCTCCAATCAGAAATGATTTAAACTTATAAAAAGCATACACAATAGCTAATAACTCTTTTTTAGTGGTGTTGTAATTAATTTGAGCATCATTAAGAGTCTTACTAGCATAGTATATAACTTTAAGAATCTTATCATATCTCTTATCATATATAGCTCCAATTGCGCCATAAAATAGCTCCAA
>NW_018235799.1:124021-160794 GCF_001263595.1 Phalaenopsis equestris
AAATCAGGTGAAACACCAAATCAGGTGAAACAATTATAGGAGCAGTGATCAATTTTTTCTTTAAATTTTCAAAGGTTTTAAGTTAATCTTGATTAAAGTCAAATTTTGTATCTTTCTTTAGAAGTTGGCATAAAAGTTTAGTAATTTCTGAAGAATCTTTAATATATCTCCTGTAAAATCCTACATGTCTTAAAAAGCTTCTAACTTCTCTTATTGTGGTAGATGGAGGTAGGTTTAATATAACTTATATTTTTGCAGGATCTACGTCCATGTCATTTTCTGAAATTTGTACAATTCCTCCTACAACCATAAATTGACATTTTTCCTAATTCAATACGAGATTAGCCTTTTCACAATGTTCCATAACTTTCTCTAAATTATTTATATATATTTCAAATGAAGTTCTAAATATAGATAAATTGTCCATAAAGACTCCAATCCCTTTCTCAATCAAATCACTGAAAATTGACATCATACATCTTTGAAATGTTGTAGGTGCATTACATAATTCAAAAGGAATTCGTCGAATAGTAAAAGTTCCATAAGAATTAGTAAATGTTTTTTTCTCTTAATCCTCTGGATCAATAGGTATTTGATGATAATCATCTAGAAAATAAAAATATTTATGCCCAGCTAATCTATCCAACATCTGGTCCAAAAAGTGTAAAAGAAAATGATCCTTCCTGGTGACATAATTTAATTTTCTATAATCTATGCAGATTCGCCAACCATTGACTTATCTTATTGATATTAATTCATTATGCTCATTTGTCGCTACAATCACACCTCCTTTCTTTGGAACACAGTTAATTCATTATTGCGCTGCACTCTTCGTTGAGTGCAACAGTCTCATTATCTACAAAATTCTTTTTCTTATTAAGTATATCCTTCATGAACTTCACATAGCTTTACATTTGTTCCAAAACTTCAACAAATGGAATGTTTATCGTTAATTTCCTCAAAATTTCTAAAAATTTTAAAATTTGATTATCTCTATATTTCTGCTTCAATCTTTGAGGAAATGGAGGTGGTTGTCTTTCTACAGTGATTTTCATTGGCTTAATAGGATTTTATGACACAAAATGAAAATCTTCACCAGATTTTTAATTTTCCTCCTCATCTTTTTCTATTTCAACTTCTTATTGAACTCTATTTTGTAATTCTTTTCCACTTCTCAGTTGAATAGATTTAATTTGCTCTTTGTTCTGATCTTTAGGATTTACTTCAATATTACTAGGCAATGTTCCTGGAGTTCTATTGCTAAGTGTAGTAGCAATACATCTCAATTGATTTTCCTTGTTTCTGATAACAGCTCTTTGACTTTGTAATTGACTACCCATTTGCAATATCAATTCTTTCATTGATAATTTTTTCTCCTTACTTTGTAAATTATTAAAACCTGGGGGTAATAAGGTTTATAAGCTTGGTTCCCTTGATTGTTGGAGTTTCCCAATGGGTTCGCAGTGTTGTTTCCCCATTGCGGATTTGTAGCATTAGAATTATTGTTACTACAACTAAAATTTGGATGCTTCCAACAAGGATTATAATAATTGACATAAAGATTTTTAATATGATTTTTTATTGCATTTAAAGTCTCATAAGTAGATTAAGATTCTATCATTTTTCCTAATGAGTTTTCCTCAAGCACAGGCGCTGTCTGAGAATAATTCATTCCATGTTGATCTATCTTCTTTGATATAATAATTATTTGGGCAGCTAAAATAGCTATAACATCAGAATCATGAATACTAGCTACTCTTTTTGGATTTACCCTTTTAGAGGGCCATTGAAAATTTTTAGTAGTTATCTCTTCAATTAATGAATATGCTTCATCGAATGGTTTTGACATTAGTGATCCACTTGCAGTAGCGTCAATTATCGATCTAAGTGATCCAACCAACCCATTATAACAAGTTTGAATTACTATTCAATCTGACAATGCATGGTGTGGACACTTTCTAAGGAGATCTTTAAATCTTCCTCAGGCTTCATAAATTGATTTTCCTTCAAACTAACAAAAAGATGTGATATCATTTCTAAACTTAGAAGTTTTTGAAGGTGGTAAATATTTAGATAAGCATTTTTGTGATAAATCTCCCCATGTCTGATAGATCCTGGTGCTAATGAGTTTAACCAAATCTTTGTTTTATCCCTTAGTGAAAAAGGAAAAAGTCTAAGTCTAACGACATCATTTGACACTCCATCATATTTAAATGTAGTACACAGTTCTAAAAAACTAGCAAGGGTTCTAAAAAATGTAGTACACAGTTCTAAAAAACTAGCAAGGTGTAAATTAGGATTTTAGTAGATGTTCCTCTAAACTGATTGTTTTTTATCATTTGGATAATTACAGGTTTAAGTTCAAATGAATTGGAAGCTGCAGCAGGGTTTTGGATACTCAAATGAATTTCATCTACTGTAGGATTTGTATAATCTCTTAAAGGTCTCTGATAATGTTCCTTTTCATTTCCAACATTGTTTAAATTGCAAGTCATTTTGCTAAATTAATCTTTCTCTTTTTTTGTTTTTGAGTTTTTCTAACAGTTCTTTCTAACTCAAAGTTGTAAGGTACTAAATTTTTAGATCTTACAATACGCATAAACTGAATAAAGCAAGTAGTTAAAAATAAGCAAACACACTAAAATAAGAAAATGTTTCGGCAATGACGCCAAAAACTTGATACAAGATTTTGTATATGCAAAGATGTGTATAAAATATTCAATAATTACAAAAGGCGCCAAAAATTTGATGCAGGCAGATTTATAATAAATATGCAATATAATCCCAACAAAAATACTTTTTTATAAAAATAATTTATCTTTTAAAACTCTTTTTAAACTGCCAAACCTCTTTTAATATCAACGTAATTATGCGTATCGTTCAAGACATAAAGAGCTCTAATGAAGTCTTAGATATTGATCCCACAGGGAAGTTGGAAAATCCTAAAGTAAATTATGAAAATTATTTTATAACAAAAACAAAAAATAAAAGTAAAGAGCAAAGTTTGAAAGTTGTTGAAAGTTGACTACTCAGGTGAAAGCTAATTAAAATGCAGATGTAAGGCTACAAAAATTAAACTAAACTTTCAAAAGTAAAATTGCAAAAATTAAACAAAGTTTTTGTTGTGGCGAAAAGTTGAAATTTAAGAAAGTATCATTCCCATTTACAATGAGTATACGGTTTGTGAATAAATTAAAATCATTTGAAAATATTTATAAAAACTGTTTTGTGCCAAATAGGAGCAATTCTATTTTTTTCTTACCCTCTTTCAAGTACTATAAAGAACATTGACTAATCTAGAGTTTGATCCTTAATTCTGTGGTTAGGTTGGAATATACCGAGAGGATACTGGCTGCTACTTCAGAGCTCCCACTACTCACTCCCTTGGGGGTTAACAATCTCTCATTAGTTTCCATTAAATTGAATCAAATTGGGGGTTTTAATCTGTCACCTTAAAATCTCCAATTCTACATCAAACAAAGTATATTTTCCTATTTATTTGCACCTAATCCCATAGATGACATACTCTCCCATGAAGTTAAATATATTCTCCCAATGTTGTAATAAATCATCTCATTTAAGAACATATGTCTCTTAACAAATTTAGCATTTCAATTGGCCAGATTAAAAAGTAAATGAAGATCGGAGTTCAAATTATTATCATTTAAAACTCTGGAAAAACAAAATCTATTATTCACAAAACCATATCTTCAAAGTAGGGAAAAGGATAAAGAAGATTACTCAGAATTCATGAGAAGGATACACAAATTTCATATATAAAAATAAGTTTACAAAACAAAAGAAATACAAATACAACTTATCTCACAATCCTTCCCAAGAAAATCCCTAGAAGTTCTCTCCAAATTTTTTTCTCTTTACAATCACTCCCAATTCTCTCTTATAAATGTAATGAAGAAGAAATCTCTTACCTTCCCTCTCCTCTTACAGCCCTAGAAGAAAATCTCTTTGCTCTCTCTAAATCACACCACTTTCTCTCTCTCCCTCACGTCACTTTCTCTCTCTCTCTCTCTCACGTTACATACACACAAATGAGAAGTCTTATTCTTTTATTTTGGGTTGCCTCCTTAATAAAAGAATTCAAAATTCCCTCCAAAAGTCAACTCTTTTGAATTCAAAAGATGTGTCATTTAATCTAGGAGTCATATCTCTTCATAAAAGCATCTTCCAAAGTGTATAGATGCATTTAATTACTCCAAGAGATGTATAGAACAATTGTTCATTTGAAATTTGTGCAAAAATTTGTCTTGAATCACCTTAATATGAAAAAGTTGTCTGTGGCGCATCATGCGCCAGTTCTTTGGATTTTGGCGCATCATGTGTCAATCTGGCACATGACACATGATGCGCTAGAATCCAAAATTAGCTCTTTTTGCTCATAATTTTTTCATTTTTGCCATTTTTGCTCCAAAATGCCTAAAAATAACATACCTGCAATAAAAACACAAAAATACCATTCTTTAAAGTGCAATATCACCAAAAATAAACAAAAAATAGGTATTTAAAACAATATATTATTTTGGTGTATCACATAACAATCTTATGAGTTGGGGGTGGAGATTTTGTCCTAAGTGGCGATAAATTTGCATATTTTTATGGCAAACTCACCTGTTTAGTTGATGGACTCCTTGCTCCTACATATAACTTCTCCTCTATAACAATCAATGAAGGTGCTACTTGAATGTAATTCTGGTTGCTAGATACGAGGTCAACTCTATCTCCACTCAATTTCTCAAAAGTTTCTCTTTGGTGGATGTTTCTCTGAATGATGAACATATAAGAGAGTGAGGGTGAGTTATATTCTTCAATTGATATGTGACTGTTAAGAAGTTCCAGAAACTCAACCAATACTTTTTGAAACTTTAGGACAAGCACATAGTGAAAAAGACATTCTCTCTGCCTCTATGCTTGGGAAGCATGAGTGACATGGGTTCTAAATCACATACCTCCAAAATATCCTTTTGAAAGTAGATCATAAAAGCACATAAGGTTTCTTTACGCCCATAGGGAAGCTATAATAAGGCCTACGAGCTTTTCTACATTATCAAATTATGCATAAAATATTCTTCTAAATTATAAAAGGCAATGATTACTCTCGATAGTAAGATGTTGGACTATTGATAGGGAGAATCTTTTAGAGTCATGAAAAAGAGCAACACTTGAGTGCGTCATTTACTCTTGAAAATGCATTGCATAATTGAAAGAGCCGACAAGATTAAAGAGACCCGACCCCCCATGATAGGATTCAAATGTTGGGAACTTAAAAGTATTTATAAGCTTTAGCTTTAGAGATTTCTTTAGAGAAGGTGTTCTTTTGTTGGTATGGTCACATCATCTCACCTTTTCGGTGTTGCCTAATTAATAGGAGACATTTTCTTCCCTTATGGTTGGTGAGGGAGTTCTTCTGGCATTGAAATCTAGTTTGCCTCTTCAGTCGAGAGTGACACCAAACAAAGAGGAAGCACTACCTCTTGTGCAAGAGTTCTTCTGATCATCTCCATCATTTGCTCATTGAGTTTATTGATCTATTGAGCAAGAAACTCTCTGATGCAATCCATGCTGCTTATGACTTCCTTATAGTTTATTTATTGTCCTTGCTTGACCTATCTTCTTATTTTTAACATAATTCATGCTCATCACACTTTTTTAGGGCATTGAATTCCGTTTTGTCCTTGAATCACAAATGAGGGAGAGAAAGTGAGTGGGAGCTTGACCACCGAGTAAATGAGCTAAATTTTAATAATTTGAGTTTTTTTAGATTTGAAGAGTGAGAATCTTTTACATTTAATACCCACTTTTTAGTTGTTGGTTACTCTAAAAGGATAAAAAAAGACCTTTATTATGCATTGACCTCTATGGATACATAACTGCCTTTTTTTGGTTACATCATCATAAAAATCGAGATCTTGTCTGAGATTTCCACTTTGAAGTAGGCGAGAGATCATGTACAATCAAAATTTTATTTTTGGGGATCTTTGTATTTAGTCATTCATACTTGACCTTACGCACTCAACCCGTGGTACTTGACTTTATGTAATCGGCACTCGATGCTTGGTCTACTGTATACAATCCTCAATCCTCAATCCTTGATACTTTACCTTCCACATTCGCCTCTTGATGCTCGACTTTCGATACTATATCTTCTACTTCCAATTGACTTTTGCTTTAATGTTTATCATTCAAGAATCATTGCCCTCAATATTTGCTCCTAGACTCATCTTTTTGTCAATTGTCTCCGGGGCAAGAAAAGATTCAAAGATTAATAGTACCTTGTAGTCCGAATAGCTACTTTTTATTGTATAAATGAATATCCCAGTGTTTTAAGTATTTCCATATATAATACCCAAAATTTCATATTTAAAGCCAACTGATTCAAAAGTTTTATAATCACTAATTTTTTAAAAGAGAATTATATATTTTATGCATAAATTTACTATATCAACATGATAAGACTATAAATTTTAAATTTTAGGTGTTGGATGTATCTTATAAATATTTCCTTTTTAATTGCTCTATAAATAGTTAGTAAGGCAGGTGTTCATTATTCACCGTAGCGTCGAAACCCTTTCTGGATTGCCCGCAAAACCCTGGTCCACTATCGAATGTCTACTCTCCATTGCTTCAGTTTAGAATTTGTCCATTGCCGGTGAATTCTGGCCCGATATTCTCCAATTTCTCTTGCTGATAAAAGTCGTTGCTTGCCTTCCCCGCATCTGTTTACCCAGCTTCTTGTTCTCCGCTAATGGATGTATCCCCGGAAACCCTAAAAACCCTTTCCGATTGGTTCCTTCTCTCCCTCTCTCCCCTTGCCGAGCCACGCCGCGCTTCCGAATCCTCTCTCTCCGAAGCTGCAAACCAGCAGGGCTTCTCACTTGCTGTCCTCCGCCTCGTCTCGGAGCCCTCCGCCGACGAGCAGGTCCGCCTCGCAGCAGCCGTACACTTCAAGAACCACATTCGCGCCCGATGGCCCCCTTCCTCTTTCTCCCCCATCCCCGATCCTGAAAAAACCGTGATCAAGGATCGCATTGTTGCACTCATGCTCTCTTCTGCTCCTCGGATCCGTAATCAGCTTAGCGAGTCCCTTGCCATTATTTCCTCCCACGACTTCCCGCAATCCTGGCATACCCTTTTGCCGGAACTAGTTTCCAACCTCCGCTCTGAGATAGACTATGCTAAGATCAACGGCCTCCTCGGTGCGGCCAACTCCATCTTCTCTAAGTTTCGCCACTCATTTGATACTTCTGCTCTTCGCCTAGACCTTAAGTACTGCCTTGATGGTTTTTCCTCTCCTCTCCTCGAGATATTCCTCAAGACCTCTCAGATCATCTTCGGAAGCAGTACATCCGGCTCGTTATCCCCTGATGCTCTTTGCCTCCTCTTTGAGTCCCAGCGTCTCTGCTGTGAGATTTTCTATTCTCTCAACTCCATCGAGCTTCCTGAATTCTTTGAGGATCACATGAGAGAGTGGATGACTGAGTTCCTGAGCTACCTCACCAACACCTTCCCAGCAGCAGTGGAGGCTAATGGCACTGTTGATGCCCTCCGCTCGGCAGTGTGTGAGAATCTCCAACTCTATATGGAGAAAAATGAGGAGGAGTTTAAGGATTACCTCAAGGATTTTGCTGCTGCTGTCTGGAATCTCCTCTTGACCCAGGCTTCTTCACCCTCCCGTGATCAGCTTACCATCACGGCAATCCGGTTCCTCACTACAGTCAGCACTAGTGTCCACCATTCTCTATTTGGGAGCCCAGAAATCCTGCAGCAGATTTGCCAGAGTATTGTTTTCCCAAACGTACGACTTAGGGATGATGATGAGGAGCTCTTTGAGATGAATTATGTTGAGTACATACGTAGAGACATTGAGGGAAGTGATGTGGATACCCGGAGGCGAATTGCCTGTGAGCTTTTGAAAGGTCTGGCTGCAAACTATAAGGAGCAGGTAATGACATTGGTATCGGGTCAGATACAGAACATGCTGGTGTTATATTCTGCAAACCAGTCAGAGAACTGGAAGGAGAAGGATGCTGCAATTTATTTGGTGACTTCACTGGCAGCAAGGGCAGGTGGAATCGTGGTGGGGACCCAGGTTGTAGATGTGGAAAGCTTCTTCACTTCTGTTGTGGTTCCTGAGTTTCGCAGGGAAATGTGAATGAAGGAGGAATTTTGTAGGCTTCTGCTATGAAATTCTTTACGGTGTTCTGTGAACAGATTCCCAAGCACACAGCAATTGCTCTCTTGCAAGACGTGATAAATTTTATTGGAGCTAATTCTAATGTGGTTCATTCCTATGCAGCAAATTGTATAGAGAAGCTTTTGCTGGTAGGGGACAGGGAAAGATCTTCAGTGAGTATTGTGGCATTTCAGCCACGGTATGGTGCTTTAGATATTAATCCCCACCTGGCACCATTAATTAGAAATCTTTTCGAAGCATTACAGTTGCCCGATTCAAAGGAAAATCAATATATTATGAAGTGCATCATGAGGGTTCTTGGGGCAGCTGATATTAGTGGTGATATTGCTAAGCAATGCATTGTTTGCCTCGTTTCAGTTCTTGCAGAAGTGTGTAAGAATCCCACAAACCCGGTCTTCAATCATTATTTGTTTGAATCAATTGCTGCTTTAATCAGGAGAACATGCGAGAAAGAACCATCACTGATCACAGCATTTGAAGCAGCACTTTTCCCAGTTCTTGAAAATATTTTAAGGAATGATGTGACTGAATTTTGGCCATATGCATTCCAGATATTTGCCCAGCTTGTTGAGCTCAGCAGGCCTCCCCTCTCACATAATTACATGGAGCTCTTCAAGGTTCTTCTAATGCCAGAAACTTGGAAGAGGCCTGCAAATGCTCCTGCCCTGGTTCGCCTGCTGCAGGCGTACCTTCAAAAAGTTCCAAATGCAGAGCTTAACAATGAGGGAAGATTGAGTCAAGTACTTGGAATATTTAACAAGCTTGTATCAACATCCAATACTGAAGATCTGGGTTTTTATGTGCTGAATACTGTTGTGGAGAACCTTGGGTTTGATATGATAGGACAATATATTGCTCATATCTGGGCTGCACTTTTCACTCGTCTGCAAAATAGACCTACTGTAAAGTTTGTGAACTCACTTGTGGTTTTCATGTCACTGGTTTTGATTAAACATGGCGCTGCTGTTCTGGTTGACTCCATAAATGCAGTTCAAGCTAATATTTTTGTAGCTATCATGGATAGGTTCTGGATTCCAAATCTAAAGTTAATTTCGGGTACCATTGAAGTGAAGTTGACTTCAGTTGCCTCTACAAGATTAATTTGCGAGTCTCCCACTCTATTGGAAGTTTCAGCAGTGGAACTATGGGGCAAGATGCTTGACAGTATAATTGCTCTGCTTGTCCAACCAGAGCAATCTGGAGCTGATTTAGAAAATGCAATAATAGATGTTCCCGAAAATGTGGGCTACTCAGCATCTTTTGCTCGCTTGCATAATGCTGGGAAAAATGAGGAGGATCCTTTGAAGGACACTAAGGATCCAAAGGAATTTCTGATCAAATCTCTTGCTGGTCTTTCAGCACATAGTCCAGGAAGATACCCTGGGATCATTGAAAAGTTTGTGGATCCAGTCAATCAAAATGCTCTTAGTCAGCTCTGTGCTACATATGGTTGTGCCATAGTCTAGGTTCAGAAGGTACCATCCTCATTCATTGCTTCTTTCTTTTTAAATTATACTACAAAAGGTTTTATTGGAAGTATCTTTTTCCTTGCCGGAAATGTTAAACCATGTTTAGACTCTTTAATATGGATGCAGTACCTCTATGCTGTTTTAGGTTATTGATTGAGTTGGTTTTAACGCTTCCTTCCTGTTGTCAGGAGAGATTCTTTTGTTATATAATTTTCTTTGTTTGCCATTATTCTGAGAAGCTGCGGATAATTAACAACCCAGGAAAAATTGGATCGCACAGGTGTCTCTGTGATACTTTAATTGTAAATTTGCTTCATAGTTTTCACCTAATAATGTAATTTTTAGAGACTGTCCATAATCTATTTCAACTGTATGCATATTGATGGATTATGGATTATTTTTTAGTGTGTGTAGCATTTTCTTAACATATCATTATACTTCTACTTTTACAAACCTTCAAATAAATGTCAAATAGAATAAAACCATGCTGGCATATATGATTAGGCTCAATTTAATTACTTTATTAAGCTCATTTTAGCTGCTTGCATATGCTCAGCACAAACATGAACGTTGAATTTTGTTACCCTCTTATATCATACTTGGATATTTAATTTCAGTTCATTTTGTTTCTAAATTCACATTTGTTTTCATTTAAATTTATGGCAGATTCTTATTTGACTTTTTAATATGGATGCAAAGTTAAAGTATGACAAGTACCTTCCATTAGTTTTTAATTTGATTATGAGTTTATCGCATAGTGGTTATTCTTAAATAGTAAAATCTAGCAACTGAGATAGTTTTAGGTTTTGTGGGACGTGTTTCTTTAGATATGCAACCTTTGTGGCCAAATTTTAATGATGATATATGATCGTTGTATATATTTTTAAGGATGAAATTAAAACCTACACTTTAAACTCTTGAATTTGATCAAGACAATAATGCTTGTTTAGAATTAATGCCAATGTTTGCCGGACAACTCTTTTGGTTTTCCTGAAAAATTATATAAATTTATCCTTGTATATCATATACTAAAGGGGGCACATTACCCTTATAGAGATGACATTGAAGAGGACGAACCCTTCCACACAAGTGATAGTGGCCAATATACTCTTTAGTTTTTTCCTAGAACTAGCAGCTGAGCCAAGGCTTGGTCATTCCAAACAATTCTTATGGTTTTCTAAATGGGCTGCATTGAAAGTGTAGCATATAAATTCTATGCACTAGTTATGATCTATTTGATTTTTTTAAGTTATTGAAAATGCTAAGGTTTGTTGGAGTTGAATTTTTGAACCATGACTAGAAAGACTATTCCCTTCAAGGCAGCGGTTATTATCTTATGATGTTTTACACGCCACTGAACGTTTGATGCTTTAATTCAATGGAAAACACTTTTGTTTGCCATGTTGTAAGTTGTAGCGGGGGATTAAGGTTGTTAACATAGTTTCTCTGGATGGTTCAAACATGTAGATGGTCGACATTTTTATTAATAACAATTATGTTTGGCTTAATGCCATGTGTGTACCTATCATGCAATATTTAAATGACTCCAATGGTTCAATTTTACTTTATAAAAAATGATCTTGGATCACATTTATGCTAGTTTTATTTTTATTTTTATTTTAAACAGTTTTCTTTTTTTTGCGCGGTTCCAACTAATGAATTTTTTAGATATGCAATTTAAATTTATCATTCAAGATAATGCATAGTTTATTAACGCACCTTCTCGCAAAGTTATCTGATGTTATGTCAGGTAAAGAGGATAACTATTTGGCACAAGTCCATTGTTTTTATTGTTTTATGTTATGATAGTTAAAGTTGTTTAAAGTAACTGAAATTGATTAAATGGAGAAAATAGACATGATTAGCTATTAATAAATAATCTTAATTTTATTTATCTTAAAAAATAATTAAGAATTATATAGGTGGGCAATATTAAAGTTGCAATACTAATTAGAATCAAGTGTAATTTAGTTAGTGGTACTAAATAATTTTTTTAGGGTTATTTGGTCAATTTCATTAGTAGGTTAATGCATTTTGTTTCTTTGCATTTTAGTGGTCTTTTATGTGGCATGAAGTAAAAGATATATAAAGTAAAATTCTGAAGAATATGAAATACTCTAAAACTTGCGCATTCCTTGCTTTTGAAAAAAAAAATAGCCTTAGTAGAGCAAATTCAAATGCCTTATTAAGCTCACTTTTGATGCCCCACCACATGCCATTTTCGCCTTATGCTTATCGCCCGCTGTTGTTGATCTTATTTTCAGTGAGGTCTTAGTCTCCTACTCTTAGAACCCATAATCTAGCCTTAAGAGTTCTTTGTTGATCATCCTAGCGGACTAGTAATGGAACCCACTTTCCGTAAAACTTCGAGTCACTTCTTGACTCATTTTTGTGCAGGCCTCACATGAGTAGTCCCATGCACTCGACTCTTAGTTGCAAGGACTAAGGACTAGTATGTAGAGGGCCTGAAAATGAGTTCCCTCAGGATTAGACGCCACAATTTGACACTTTTTTTTTGCCCGATCGTCGGCGAACTCGCTCGGACGACTCTGGATGACAAAATGGACCACACGGATGCGTCGAAGACATCGATTTTAGCCAGGAAGGACACCCATATTGTTAAGGTTACACGCACACACAAATGACACGAAAAACGATGCATATTATTTTTTAGCGGGACGCGGGCCCGAGATCAAACCAGGTTTGACTCAAATCCGATTTGGGCTGAACATGGGTCAGTTATTCCAGGTTGATTCACTAACATAATTCACAATTTGAAAGTTTAAATTTCAAATTAACCGCTTAATTTATCCCTAATTGAATTTAATACACATTACAACTTTCCACTTAAGACGAAAGAATCTGATTGGAAACCATTTAATTACCTGCTCACCTTCTCGTAACTATTGCTTTTGAAATCCGGTTTACAAAATCATTCGACTCTCCTTCTCCCCCCACCGAATTTGGCTTCTCTCCTCTGCACCGAAGTGATCTGTTCATTCGCGTTCCTCACGAAGAAGACACCAAAAACTCTCACCCGCATTCGACTCCATCTTCCTCTCACGACGAGATCCGGGCTCCTCATTCGACACCTTCCCCCTCTCTTGATCGCTGCCCAGCTCCCTCTTCGTGCTCGCCCTCCCTCGCTTGCCTTCTCCTCTCCTTTGCATCGAACAGCCGCTCGACTCGACAAACCCTCTCTGCACCGTAACACTCGCCTCGCCTCTCTCCATCCGACGCCCGCTCTCCTCCTCGTTCGACCCTTTCCCGCTCGATTGCCGATCTCCAGCACCAAAGCCACAAACCTCTTTTCCTCGACTCCCTTCTCTCGCCCGGCTCGCCTCTCCCGCTCGACACCGAAACCCCACTCCCTTGCTTTGCTGCCTCCTCTCTCGGCTTGCTCTCGGCTCGCCTCCTCACCCCACCGAAAGACTCGCCTCCCCTCACTTCTTCGCGAACAGACCTGCTCGGCTCACCGTCTCTCTCAAGCGAACTCTTCCCCCTTGCTGGAGTCTACTCTTTCTCTCTACCAGGATCTCTCCCACCCTCTCTCTCGCCCGTCTCGCTCGAATTGGAGGTAGCATGGATAGCAAGGAACACGACTTCTCCGAGTTGTTGAGCGCTTGGAGCACAGAACCTCAACAATTGTAGTAAATGGGTAACGAAATCTTGTTTTATTCCCATACTTGCTCATTTTATTTATACAATACAGCCCATATTGGAAGATTTGTGTACATGCATACTACTCAATCTTTTTGCATATACATATCTAACACCCAAACTTCAATTTTTACACACATACCACTCAAATCCTTCCTAGCACATAACAAATATCACCATTTTAACTTTTAAGAAAGTAAAATAAACATGTTCATGCTTAGGTAAGTTGTTATGTAAGTAAAAATTGTTGTTTTGGTGATGGACATGTAAATTCATGAGAATTAAGTGGTCTGTGTTTAACTGCCATTCGTTTAAACCATGTGGGAATTAACCTCATTCATTCGAAGGAGTGGTTTCATTTTTCGAAGCCTGAATGCTGTAGGGGGGATCCAAATAAAGTCTGCTACTTGGGGTAGAAGAATTTACCAGAAATAAAATTGAATTCTTTTACTTTTCTAATTGATTGCACCTTTTAGCCTATGATCAGATCTGTTCAACTATATTTGTGTTGTTGCTTCCCGGAGTGTACTGCTATTTTTGAGGGGTTTTGTGCCAAATCTAAAGTGCTGTTTGGTGGCTTTAGGGGCGCTGTAAAGTGTTGGAAAATACTTGAAAGTGCTGTCTGGTGCTGTAGTTGGCTGTTAGGAGCTAATTAGGTGTTGCCTAGTGTGTTTGATGTTTCAAATTTCGGTTTGGGTTCGTAGGAAGCCATAAAACTGTTCTTTGGTGTTTCAAATTGTTGTTTGAGTTAATAGGAGGCCATAAAAGTGTTGTTTGATCTTTCAAATTGCTGTTTGGGTTCGTAGTAGGCCATAAAAGTGTTGTTTGATCTTTCAAATTGTTGTTTGGGTTCGTAGGAAGCCATACAAGTGATGTTTGGTGTTTCAAATTGCTGTTTGGAGTCACTGAGAACTGTAGAAGTGCTGATTGGAAGCTGATCTTTGCTGTAATTGTCTGCTTGGAAGCTGCTAATCACTGTAGAAGTGTTGTTCGGGGTTTAGAATTGCTGTAAGAAATGTTTGGAAGCTGTCCTTTACTGTAAATGGCTGTTTCGAAGTTGTCCATTACTGTAAGTGGCTGGTTGGAAGCTATTAATTACTTTAGAGGTGTTGTCCATTGTCGTACAGGTGTTGGGAGAGTTGTAGGAGAGCTATAGGATGTTGTTTAGGCTTCATGGCTGCTGCCCGGAGTCGTAGGAAACCATTGGATTGCTTTCCGGAGCTATAGGAAGCCTTAGGATCACCGCTTTGGAGTTCCTAGCTGTTGTTAACTTGTTCTGCCGCTTACTTTTTTTCTGCAATTTATTTACAGTCCCTACGAATTATATTATGTTTTGTGAGCTAAACATGCAACAGGGATATCTGCAGCAGATACGTCACGTACACAGGTACATTTTATTTGTTGTTGTTTTACCATTGTGATTTACTCTCGCTCTAACAAATTATGCAGGTGCTGATTTCAATTTTATTTTCAAAACAAAACTATTTTTTAAAATTAAACAATATTTTCAAAAAAAAAACATAACACTTTTTTTTTAATTTATGGGAGTCCCTCTGAGGAGGTAACCCACGGTTGCTAACGAGATCTTCCCGGTTTAAATAGGTCGCACAACTCATTTAGACTAAATAAATTTAAAAGAAAGTAGTGATACCAGAACTAGAGGACCGTGGGATTCTAACCGGTGTCTCTCTAATTAACTTTAATCCCCCATAATGACAATAAAACCAAAACTTGAAACACTCCTGCTACACCTTTTGAATCTTAGAATTTAGGACTGTTACTTCGACGAGGAGTTTAGAGCAACTTTGTGGGCAGCGCGACAAGGAGCTTGGAACGAACTACAAGTGGAGATAGTCGTCATTCTACAACAACAAAACAAATCTATGCCAGCTAAACTCTCTCCTTGGTCTTATTAACAACCATATGACTTCGAGATAGCTCGTCTAGCGCGACGTAAATCTTCATCCTTTTTTAGGCTCCTGCACAACATAGCTCCTGCACAACTATGTTGTGCAGAATAAGTCCTAATTCACTTTAGGTTCTGATGGTGTTGTTCGTTATGACGTAAACCCTCATCTCTTTGCGGGCTATTTGCATAATCAGTCATTTTGCAAGTGTAAGTCCCAAATAATAAAATCGACAGGATTGAACACTCAAATAACATCATCAAAACTCAGCCACATATTATGATAGTTTGGAAAGTCACTGAGGTTTTCTCCTCAGAATCTGTGACATCCATTACCTTTTCTTTTCTTTGGACTCCTGAAAATAACTGTTTCTATTTGAACCACTCCCACTTGCCTTTCCACGTCTTACTGTGAAAACATAAACTTTGAATTCTTGAAGATTAGTACCTCTGATCATTATTGAGAGTTTCAAGTGACCCCCGTCATTTGAGATGTAATTAACTATAGGGGCTTGCCTCCTGAAAATAACTGTTTCTATTTGAGCCACTCTCACTTGCCTTTTCACGTCCTATCGTGAAAACCTTAAACTTTGAATTCTTGAAGACTAAAACATCTGATCATTATTGAGAATTTTCTCAAGTGACCCCCGTCATTTGATATGTAATCAACTATAGGGGATTGCCTCTATAGGGAACTTGAAACCGAGGTAAAATAAATTTTATATTAAATAGGGGAACTTGTCGGTCACACATAAAAATGTTCGCAGACCAAATGGTTGTTACAAATCTCTTAGTTTGCAGGATTGGGTCTATCGCTGAAATATACTCTCACCTTTCGGAAGTGTGTAGTATTCACGGTATCAGACACGATTATGCAAACTATTGGACGAATAAGATCCATTTGGTCTCATTTTTTTTAAAAAGATTAAAACACGCTATTTTCAAAATCCTAACTTTATACGTGTTATATTAAATTAAATTTCAAAAATTATTTTCATATTTTCAATTTTCAAAAAGTTGACCGACAGCTGCCTATGCCCGTGTTGATTAGTTCATGCTGTCACCAATCACCTTCTGTCGTCGCCGTCAAGTGCCACCACGAAACCTTGCCCGATGGCATCCTTTATAGTCATTGTCGCATTTCAATGCATTTGAATGTATCTCATAGAAAACTCCGTAGGAATAAATGCAAAACAAATTATTTCTCTTCAATAACACCAACAATACAACTGAAATGCATAAGGATAAGCACCTACAATTTAAGAGATAGTTAATCCCTCCCAAATCCTACACATGAAGTGGTAGGAAATCTTTCACAAACCCCGACATTAAAACTCTAGACTCAATCTCATGCTTAACCCTAACCTAAACATTTTAGCCCTAAACAATAGGTGTTTGCAAGCGAGGAGAGCTATATTTAGGAAGGTTATAAGCAGAGAATATAACAATTGCGAGCAAAAGAGGATGAGCCTAGGAATAGTTGAGTGACTGCATGCATTCCTGGATTGACTATTTTCTTAAGCATATTAATTTTACATTTGTTTTAATTTGATTTTATTTTTTTCAAATATTTTTGTTGTATTTTTAACTAATGATGAACTAAGTTAATCAGATGATGATTATTCTTAAATTAATTTTAATTTTATGAGTTTTATTTTTTCGTTGAGGATTATGCCGTACCTTGCTAAATAAAAATGCCTTTATTACTGATTTAGCTTTTTTAAAACCTTGGCACTACTTGATAACCATAAACACAAGTTCATCTTAATTTTTATGTAGTTTCAAATTTAGAGTATGTTTGGGGCAACTGTTGTTTTTTAAAAAGCTGTTGCACAGCAGTTGTGCAGCAAAGCTGCTGTGGGGAAGTTATGTCTGTTTGTTTTATTTAGTTGTACTTCAGTTGTTTATGATCAAAAGATCTTTCTACCCCTGTATTGTTGTGTTGTTTATGCAAAATCAGACCAGGTTGCATAATTCATACACCAAAATAAAAATTATATTTAAAATCCCTTAAAACATGCCTATCAGTAGACGATGGATTATCTCAGAGAGCAATTAAGACCTCAACATAACGCTCAATTTAAATACCTATTGAAGTGTGTAGGGGTGTGGGTAAGCCCACTCGTGAGCCAGCTCGAGCTTGGCTTGATAAGTGGCTCGTGAACGGAGCTTGATGAGCTAATAAGCCAAGCTCAAACTAGCCCCAACTCGACTCTTTAGCTTGTAAGGCGGCTCATTTAAAAAACCGTTAATATAAAATATATTCAAAATATATTAAATTAGAAGAATTCATCTTTAAAATATTAAAAATATTTAAAAAATAATATATTGTATTTTATATTGAGTGATTTATTATTATTTCTCTTATAATTGCTCATTCTTTTTGTCATTTTGTTATAACACCGCCTTAAATTAATATTATTTTCTCTTTTATTATAACAAGACGACTTATGAACCGACTCGAACTCGTAGACTTGAGCTCGAGCCAGACAAAATTAATCAACCTCAAGCCGAGGGTGCCTCAAGCTCGACTCGACTCGTTTACGCACCAAGAATTTTGTAACAGAGAAGAAAAATTAAGACCTATATATTCCCTCAAACAAACATATCTAAAACTGAAATCTAGAGCTATGAGCTTCCTAAGCAATCCTCCTAGAAGAAAATCCCAGCAATGCAATGAAGGCTTGAGCAACTAAGCCTACTTCTTAGAGTGATTGTAACCTATTAAAACACTTTTCTCATCCTAACAGAATCAACGGTAAATGAAAAATTGAAACCAATCATGCTTCTAGTTAGCATCCTCAATTAAAACCTCAAAACTAAATAAAAATTTGAGGAAAATGCATTTATTTCTTGTACGGCCTAGAATCCCAAGCAAAAGATAGAGAAGCTAAAGCAGTCAGACTCCACCTTAAAACCAGAAGCAACAAGCTGAGAAACAAAATACCTCCAACTCTACCGAAATCTCCAGTCCGAATCACACACCAAATTTCCCTTAAAAACACTACATAAATATAATTCAGATAAAATTAAAAAGGCACAAAACCTCATAGTTCAGCGAAAAGCCCCTCTTACAGCGACGACTAGGCCTCTTGGATATCCCCATTGTCTGGCTTAACCTTGCTTTCTGACATCTTCAACGATGCTTCGTTCACTGAAGCCTCCTCACCCATCACTCCTTCCACCTCCGCCAGACGCCGCAACTCAACGAGGAGAACAAAACAGGTTGATGAGATCGGTGCTGAAGATTCCTCTCATAGCCATAAATCTTCAGACCAATGATCACAGTCGGGTTCTGGATAAATCGATTTAATATTAATTTAAGGCGGTGTTATAATAATAAACGAGCTTTAATGAAGGAATACAAATAAAATAAGTCAAAATTAAAAAGCAATGAGATTTTTGCCCTCTAGAATATCAAACCCTAAAGGGCTGAAAAGACAATCATAGATTAGGATCATAGAAGATTCTGCTTGCATACTGAGTGGATCTGCATGGTTTTTTCATTACTCTAATTGAGCCATGATGGAATTTGTCTTTAATCAATGTTTTTTACCTTTAAAACTAAAAAAAAATAATAATAAAGTAAATAAAATAAATTAACATAAAATGTTATGCAACAATCAAAGTTAATCAAAACCCCTATAAAATGTTTGAATCAACTTAAAGAATGCTAAAAAACATAAACTTTAGCCTATAAGAGAACTGTGAAGGCATAAATAAGTCGCTTTAGGCAATGCCTCAATTGTTTTTCTTAAACTGCTTTATTCTTATGTGGCTCACCTTGCAAATCAGAAGTTTCCATGTATTTTGCTAATTAAAATAACTATCAAGTTTGATGTGAAGAGCTTTTTATCTTAAGCTGTAATGTGTGGCTGGCATGACAATTCCGTGGCTTTAATAACACAGCCATGTTATTTGTCTATGATGTGTGATTTTCAAATTCAGGCATATGTTTTTCCTTCCATTCCGATGAGATTACATACATTTTTTTTTTAAAACCCATCATGCTAAGCTTTTATTTATCATTAATGCCACCCTTCAATGAAGTACGTAGTTTTGCAAACAAAAGTAAACATTCTCAAAATCACAAAAACAACATTGAAATTTACAATGCACTAGAAAATTCAGGTTACTACAAATAAGTTAGAGACGTTAAAAAATTTTTGATAAGATGACACGTTTCAAGTACAAAGCCAAATAGCCTCCTTCAATTGGTTGATATTGCCTCTTGTATCTTTGTACAATGGTTTGGGTGTTCTGGGGCATGCTGTGGGTGGGAATAGTCTAACTGGCAATTCACCTGGTCAAGCTTGGCCAGTGGGCAAGTAATTAGCCCTTTGTCTAGGAGGCAAGTTGGCATTGCCAAGGATGAACTATTTGATGTTTTACCAAACTATTCGCTCAACTGAAACTTGCAATTCACTCACAAGTCGTGTTTGCTAAGCCAGCGAGTCAATGTCATATTATGTGCTATATGTGTGTATAGTATGAATGGGCTAGTAGAATATTTACAAGATATTATGCTTGAGTTCTTTGCCTAATATGTTAGATAGTTAAAATTTTTTATTTCTTTTATAATAGAGATGTTAAACAATGAGTTAAATTTATGAAAAATTTGTATTTTCTCAAGAAATAAAAAATTAGTTTATTTAGTTGGTTTAATTACATATTCTGTTTGAAAAAAATGTTTAGCACAATAATTTCTATTAGGTCAGCTACATAAATATTATAAATCACTCATGGGTGCAAATACACATGCATGTGCATCAGAAAAAAAAAATATTAACAAAATGATTCAATTCAAACACACATAATTCAAACTTGTTTGATCAGACCTATGTACCCGAGATCAACCTTGCTAAGGGTCTTGGTGTGTTTTTACCATCTGGTCACCTTGCCCACCATGTTGCGTCATAACCCATATAAGTAATGCATTCATAGGGTACCCAAATTCAAGGCAACTGACCTAACATTAAAATTGTTCTTATACCTTAAATGATAAGTTTCAACTCCTTTAACATTTTCAATGAATTCATCAGCTTTGATACTTCTGTTAAAGCTTATTTTTTGAAGCAGCTTATATTTGAATATTGGGCTTTTTACTGAATGTGAGAGGATTCAAAGTAATTCAATTATCAGCCTTTCGATTGTGTAAGCCTCCAATCCATGAGGTCGACATGAAACCATCAAGGCTGTCAAATAAAAAATGAAATATTTAGGCCATCTTGCATATAGGGCTTGGCTTTAAGACACTTTTTCTTTGAACGCTTACATTTGAGTTGCATTTCTCATTTTTGGGCATAATAAAAATTGTGGTTGTAAGTTATGACCTTCTAAACAACTTCAAGATAGAATAGTAAACCACTTCTAAATTAAATTCAGTCCTGTCAATTGATGTAAGCCCATGCTCAAGTAATTCAAGTTAACTTAAAGCTAGCAAGTCATTGATTAAAACTTGGTCTTTCCCCTTATTTAAAATTGAGTTGGTATGCCTTACCATTTCTAACAGAAAATTGCAATGTTGCTTACCCACGTTGTAACAAGATGAGGCATATGCCTTAGCCTACATGTTCCCATCTTAAATTTTTCAGGATATCTTTAAGTTTTTGTGTTACTGAAGCTAAAAATAATATCAATATCTCACTTATCAATTTTCATGCCTTGCACACTAGCTAGCATGCAATAAACTGAAAATATAGCTATAAAAATTTATTTAGTTGAAGTTCCAACTATCAAAACAGTCATTGTTTTAAAATTTAATTAATTTTTTTATTAACTATTATTAAATTATGAAAGATGGAGATGATGAGATTAAAGATGAGGAGGAATGGGATAATATGGACATGTCTGAGGATGAGGGAGAGAACAACTCATTATGTTGACAATTTTGATGAAACCACATGCATTGGTAAGAGTGACAAGGAATTTTAAGTTTAAAAATTTTAATGTAGAACTTGTCATATTCTTATTAAGTGGAGAACAATATGAGTGAGAGAGAAATACTTTACCTTTATAATGAGTGAGAGAGACAATATAAGTAAACATAAAATTTATTTTTATTGTTATATTATGATGCTTTAGTATTTTGTATTGATGCTTTAACTTCATTTGATAGTTTAATCTTTACATAACCCATCTTATTTTTTGATTTCATGTTAGTATGTTTAACATGTTACTTTTTACTTGTACAAATTATTATTTTTACTTTGTTAGAATGTTGATATACTGTTTTTTAGTGTGTTAATATATTAGAAATTAATATGTTATTTCTTCTCATCTTGATGTTTGTACAGTACTTATTTTTTGTACTATTATTTTGAATTAGAGGCTTATGCTTTAAAATATCTTCAGGCTTACGCCTCACCTTACAGATTAAAAAAAAGGTTTCAAAACTCAATTGCACAATTTTATATCTTTGTTGTCCCAATGGATTTTTGCCCAGAGCTCATCCAAACTTGGGGCAACCCATATGCTAATGAGCTTATTTATTAATTAAAACCAAAAAGTCGATATTTTCTCTAGTTTGCTCAAGATATCTGAGATGAGGCAACATTACTCGCTAGTTAGATTGCCTTCATGTTACTACATAAGCCTGTGATTAAAATCAGTAGGATTAATGGAGTCTCTCCAAATAGTAAGGAGATTTTATAACTTCTCACATGGGAATTTTTGTTTGCACTTAGAATGAGTTTTATTTTCTTGAGCAACGTGAATGATAAGTTTGGACTTCTTACCAATACAATTAGCGCAGAAAGGACTGTTTGGTGCCTTAGCAAGCATTGGGATATCCTAAAGGAGTCGAGGATCTCTCTCTTGAATATTATGATGTTCATGCATGTCTTAATCGAGATGCAAATGTTAAAGAAAATCAATTTATTTACCTTTGAATTTAATTAAGAACTCATTCCTCTGTTCAAATAAAAATAGCTGTAGGATGTTGGTTAATCGTGCTTTCTTTAATTAGAGGATTCTTTTTTTTTTCCAGCTTCTATTTTGGTTTGCTTATCCATTTTGATAATAAGAAAACGGTGGCTTTTTTGCCTGTACTTGCTGATGCGGTTACAAGACAAGGAAATCTAGGGCAACTGCGAACACCAAGTTTACATGACTATGATTTTATTATGGGAAACACAAATATTTATACAAATTCAAAATAGTTTCCAAGGGTTTTGTAACTCAAGTCGTAGGGCAACTGTTTACCAAGGACCCTGATAAAATGAGTTCTTGCTGTTCCAACAAAGCTCAACTGTTTTGTCAAGGCGAGATATTATAACAGCTGGGTAAATTTCCTTAATAAGGTTGTCACTTCAGTTTTTCTTGATGTTCTTTAGCACCCCCCGAATCTGCTTGAAAGCAATGAAAAAAAAGGTAGATCTCTGCTAAAATTAGAGAAAAAGGGATTAAAAATGGTAATAGGGTTCAAAATACAACTGAGAACTTAGATGCACACAATTATTTCTTCTTGATCTCTAACCCCTTTGATCTATTAAACCTTGGACTTCGATTTCTTGCGGGAATTTCCAACTTCCATCCACTAATTCCATCCTCCAGTGCTCACGAATGTATAAAATACTGTAACAACCCTAAAGGAAACAATTACTAGTTGGCCACAACAGATGATTATTGGTTGGTAAATGGAAAAGTTTGCAAGGTATGGAAAATATTGTTGAATTGCCATCTTCTTTCTGTTCCTGTTCTCTGGAATAAATCCTGGATATCTCCCCACTCACGACTACAACATTTAAATTCTAATGGTACTGCATGAAAGAAAAGAAGAAAGCATCAAAGAGAAAAAATAGATTGATACGAAACAGTGTCTAATTTGCTGTTCCCAAATTGAGGATGCCATTCTCTGTTCTCTCGTTGTTGCAAATTTTTGGCAGCCCTCAGTTTTGTTTTCCAGAATAGATGATGATCTCCAACAGCGGCACCTTAATAGCCATTAGATAGGAACTTAGGAGTGTAGGTGTTGATGGTGGCGGATTCAACAATGTCAGTTTGGGACTACATAGAGGGTGGATGGCCTTAATAGCAATGATTTTGTTGTTTTTATTCATTTATATTTTTATTTTGGAATGAAAAGAAGTGATGTTTAATATTTTTATAAAATCCTCTATTTGAATCACAAATCATAGGATTTTTGTAAAATGATTTCATCGATCATGAAGTGGATTTCCTCATTTCTTAAACATAACTCATTATTTAAGAAACTTTTTGGATCATTTCAAGCCCCATTTTAGATTTTAGATGATGCATATCCTATACCATATTTTCCTTTCATAGTTGTTCTTCTAAGTTGTCGTTGTTTTATACCATTGCAAGCATGGATGGGATAATATTTGTTCCGGAAATTCCGAACTTTTGTCTCTGGTGCAATCTTATGCTACATATTTTTTTTTTTATGCATTAGCTTTAGCTATTTTGTTCTGGTGTTTCAATTTATTTGGATCATTGTCATTTATAATTGTGTATTATAGGTTTTAGAGATTGCTGGATTTCAGGTCAAGAGGATCCTGCTATAGTTCCAGTCAAAGAGTTAATTGCACTGCGAGCAGCAAGGAAGTAATGGGTAAGGTCCCTCTGATTACAGATCAGAGCTGGTCTTGCTTCCACCTGCCCCTTTTTTTCCCCATCCCAAGTGATCACATGTTGAGCATTTTGTTTGAAAATATCGACAGAAATTATGTGCAGGTGATATTGCTTTCCCCTCGGCTGTTTTATTGAGTATGCTTTTCAGGGTATATCATGTAATTTAAGGGCTTCATGATTGTCAAGTCCGACCTTTTGTTTCTTACACAATTCATGGTAAAGAATTTTGTCAAAGTTTTGAAAATCTGGTCTTTTTTTCTTTCTTGAAACAGGAGCTTTATTTTGTATCGCCAGTCTGCGTCGATGTATTCTATTTTTTTTTTCTTTTCTTTTCAGACAGGAAATTACAATCACTTTATGTTTGTACTTTATTGAGGATTAAATTATGTGTGTTTTTTAGCTAATGGCATCATGTTCACACCCAAATTTACAGGTATATGCTTAGCTTCATTGCCCTATAAGCTGTCCAATAGTTTTTTTTTTTTTTTTGAACCCGGGGTGTTTGGCTTACGCATAGTGAAGCAATCTTAACATCGTTAGTCTCTTCCAAATATTTGAGGTTTCACCTGAATGCTTATTATGCAATAAATTTTGTTGACGGATGAAACTTGTAACACTATTATTTACATGCTTTTTATCATAATTTTTAAGGGATGATTTGTCTATTGATTTTTCTAATATGGGTGTATCCATTGTATTTTTTTCTTAATTACTGTCGTTGTTTCTTAAATGTGATTATTTTCTAATTTAATCTTCTTAAGAGAAACTGTTTTAATAGTCACATTTATAATTAAAATTTGGCTATTTGTTAAGACTTAATATATTCTTATTACATGAATAAGAATAAACTGTTGTGCATGATTAGATTTTTAAACACTTAAATTTTAACCGAGAAGACAATGTGAAAACATTAATTTTAAAGGGGTAGAATAGTTGTTAATCTGGACGCAAGTGATTTAATCGTAATTTTACGCTTATTTGAGTATATAAGATTTTGAATTCATATTTTTGGTGGTAGATGCTAAACTTGTCGATTAAAAAGGCCAGGATTAAGGAAAACAATTCTCAAAATTTAGGAAGTTTGGACTTTCAACCGAAAACGATAGACCTTTCGATATTGAGGTCCACCGAGTTGAAAAAGGAAATTATTGGCATCAGTCTTTCCGAGTAAACTTTATAGAGTGCTTAAAGCTTACACGTTTGATTGTATTTTTTTAACTAAATTCATTCAGCAAAAGAGGACAACATTAGAAGTACACACTATGAATAAAGTACTGCTAAAGCTAAACATCTATATGGATCTCTTAAAAAAATTTAAAAGCTCAATAGCCTCATTTACCAGTTTACAGAGCATCTAAAGGCTTGGTTAAAATGAAATTGGTTAGTGTATAACCAAAACTCTTTGGATTTTGTTCAAGTCACGTTGTGGTTCAATTAACCAATGCAGTCACTTGGTTCAATATGATGGCTTGGTTTGACAAATTAGCAGCCCCATTCAGCCGGTCAGCATTGTAAAAAAGTTTGACATATCAATTCGAACTGTCATTAATAACAGATCTTACGGCGAGACCTTTTCCGCAAGCCAAATTTATTTTGTCCTAATGGCCGAATAAGTAGATAATACTCATAAACAATATATTCGGCTACTTTGATTTGTAATTTTATCTAGTATTTTACAAGGTGTATTTTTTATTTCTTGTGTAGTTTTGTATATAATGTATTTGAGGACAACCCAATCGATCAATAAATGTGGTATTCATGTGGTAAGGGATCCCTATGGCCATAGGATCTTTTAGAAAGGGATTATTAAGTGTTTATGAGGAATTTAGAGAAGAATTCTAATTGAGTTAGATCCTTAGAGACTTCCAAACTCGCTTTTTATAACCACTTCTTTTGGCTCTCTTCACCTTCTTTTTATGGTTCTTTTCCCTTCACGTAACTCTTTTCTAGTTGACTCATGAACATTCTAGTACCCAACATCTTTGATGGTAGATCATGTTATAAACTAGATGACACGTTACTCAAAGAACAGGGTCGAGCCATAGAAACATAACTATCAATATGAAGTGAAAAAAGGGAATTCATTGTTCAACGAAAGAATGAGTTGAAAGAGAAAATGATGACAATGATCAAAGAAGCCGTAAAGCATGTACTGAGAAAGACATCGCATACATAACTACCATCCAGTTCACCAAATTTGGTGATATGTAGAAGAAGAGATCTAGTAAAAAGGATAATAAGAACTTTGAGATTTACACCTGTAGAGGGGGCGCGACAGGGGTGTGAAACATTCTATCCCAAAAAAGTAGATTGGTCCTCTTCTAATTTTGTGAGTGAGAGAGAGAGAGAGAGAGAGAGAGAGAGAGAGAGAGAGAGAGAGAGAGAGAGAGAATGCAACAAGTTACTCAGAGGAGACATCAACTAGAGAGCACATTTTATAGAGATATTGTTGAAGTAGAGGTGCTGAAAAAATTTATGTTTCTCATCCAAGAATCTTATATAAGATGTTTTGACCTAATTGAACAAGTAGTATCATTTGAGTTTGCAATATGCCTACTACAATTTAATGATGTACTCAAGTGTCGCATTTTGCTTATGCTCTCAAATAACTTGCCCTTTATTGGTTTAACAGCCTCCTACTAGAGGTAATAACCTCATTATCGAGTTTAGATGCATGTTCAATGCAAAATTCACCATAGCCCAAAAATCACAAAAAAGTTTACAAGTATTATTATGAATTCACCAAGATCTAGAAGAATCACGAAGAAGTTTTATAACTTACTTTTAAAAAGTGATGTTAGAAATATGAGATTTGGAACCAGTGGTCTCGCATGTAGGATTATATTGCACAGCCAAGAGTGGGTGAATTGGGATTTAAAAAAAATATTTAATTAAATAATTAATTATTTTAATACAACTTTATAAGAATATCAACCAATTAAATTTTAAAAACTTGAAAAATAATGTAAATTGCAAGATACCGCAAGTACAAGTAAAATAAATAGCAAGCATAATATTTATATGTGGTTCGATTGACCAAGCCTACATCCATGCAAGCTACTCTGGCTAAGAAACAATTAAATCCAAGGTTTGCCAACAAATCTCATATCTTTAAACTAAAGAAGTTGCTTAAAACATTAGTTCTCGCTTACAAGAGCGAGTACAATTCAATCTAAGCAGAATGATTTTCCCTTAGTGAAATAGCTTAGATAAAGAAAAATAAGTATATAAAATTTTATAAATTATAATATCTTTAAATAATCTTATAAAAAATGACCTAATAATAATTTGAGATGAATTTACAATAAGTTGTTAATCGCCTTATATATTGCCAATGATAGATTTTGCTCACTATGGAATACATATTTATTTTTTGGCTTATGTAAATAATATAATTAAGGTTTTTTTGTTCAAAAGAGTTTAACTCATTAATTCTAAAAATATTTAATATTTTTAGGCATAGAAAGTAGATCAATAATAAACTAAAGTAATCTGCTTTGTAACATTATGGATGAATGAATTTAATCATAGAAATTTAATCTAAGATGCTTAAATAAAATTTCATCCAAAATAAAAAAGTATTTTAAGAGATATATGTCGGTAGTAAACATGGGAAAGTGTACTTAATTGTCCACTACCAACAAGCTACCATCGCTCAATTACCACTATCAAAATATTGCCTCCCTACACTGTGTTAAACCACCACTGCTAATTCATGATCATCACATAGTTATTTCCTTCCTACCATTATGAGAACCCCACCATCCATCAATCACAATTTGATCATTAAGGTTTGACGACATTGGTTCAACAATAATCCTCATGAGATTTTCATTTTCATTAAACCATTGTCATTTATCCATTTTTATGGAATCAACGAATACATTTGACTACATTCAATTTTCCTGCATATGTTTTTGTAATTAATCAACAAATACATCATATGGCTCTTGCTACACTTGCCTAATGTAGATGCACATGCATACAGTGGAACAATCAAATGAGATGCACATCATCAAGATGCTTCATATTTAATGAGTATTGGTTGGCCTAGGTAAGGGGCATCATGAGGGATACTACCCCGCACCTGGATAACAACTAATATGCTCATGGAAATGAAAAACCCATTTTAAGCATGACATGCATTTATGAATGGCTAGATATGTATGCTGACTGTGATATCAATTCACAATATTCTTAAAAGAAAAGTATTTTTCACACCCTTGAGAAATAAAGACATAAAGCCACTTAATACATATTTATTTACTTTTGCATATAAAGTAAATAAACGTAGGTAAAAAATGTTGTAAGGTAAATAAGTAAAATTGCAATGCATAAAATGTAAATGCGTACCCAGGCCTCTGCTACCGTTGCATTTTTAACATCATAAAACATAATATATTTGCAGGAAATTTAAATAAATTACAAGAAAGTAAAAGGAACATTCAGTACGAAAAAAGTTAGAAAAATAAGTAGTAGCAAAACACAAGCAAGTAAGAGAAAAAACATTTACATATGGAAGATCAGAGCTAAGTGTATGAATTTGGTAAAGGTGGGGGCTCAGAGTTGGGTTGTGTGCTTCCCAACCTTGAGTAAGAGATACCAACCTAACAATCTATGGAGGGTAGTCCTAACCTCATTCCAGGTGATTAACCGTGGAACTTTATAAGTTTTCATTATTAATTTAAATTTCATGCATGTAGAATTTACTTTAAGAGGCAAAAGAAATTTCATTTTTGTAAATACTTTGCAAAATATTATAGTCAATAGATTAATTATTTTGATTGAGCTAGGATTACAGGAAACCTAAGAGTATCGGGGGCCAACAATCTGATCAAGGGTCGTCGAATGGTACCATTGGTCTTTATCCTCTCCCTTTATTGAAGGTCCTTGAGGTCGGAGATACTATTCGAAATCCCACTTTGTATTCCTCATTTAACACATTTGCATAAGCGTCATTACCCCAGCCACCTAGACGTCAGACTTACACTAGCCCGATGATCCATATGTGACAAAAACAAATATCCCCAGTTTCTCACAAGGATTCCAGTTTCTCACAAGGATTTATAAATACCTTAGATAGGACTCAAATCCTTAAGCATTGGGTTAATTAATATAGGATACGTAGTGTAGGGCACTTTTATTTATTTATGTGAATTATCGAGTCGTAAATCATAACTTAGTGGGTCTCTAAAGGTTTCAATGGATAATTTTTTTTAAAAAGAGAATAATAAGTTTAATTTTACTTTAAAATATCCAAAAGATTATAAAAGTGTTCGGGGGTATGACCATAAACAACTTTTAAAACCCCTTGAACCATTTTGAGTTCATCTGAACTTATTATGTTGTTCAATTAATCATCAGAAGTTAAATTTAGGTTCAGTGGTAATTAATTTATCATGTGCTCAATGAACCATGATGTTTTAAGTATTCCATGAGCGGGGTACTAAGACATTCATTTGATGTTTTATTTTAAGAGTTATGTAAGTGGATGCCCATAATGACAAGTTCAAGTCATTAAGGATCTTGGACTCACTATTAAATTTGGGCTTATAGTGTGTTGAAGGTATTCATGATTGATTAAGTCTCTCTTTCTAAACCTTATTAAATAAATTTAAATTAAGTCTAGCTCACTACTGAACCCTTAAGTCAAGTTTTAAGAGTAGATTTGTAGTAATCAAAGATATTGAATTAAGTGGATTTAATTCTCATCGAAAGATTGCATTAATCACCAATTAAGGGCTTCAAATTAGTAATTCATTATCTTCCTAACTCAAACCCACTACCTTAGGATCAATTAATTAGGTTAACTTCCAAGTCAATATAATTTAGGAAAATTACATTTTTACCCTTGTTGTAGAAAAGTGGTGAGTTGGTTTGTACCTCTTAAACCCTTATGTTTCAAATATCCAAGAGGACTCGTTATGATCAATATTACCCTTTTACTCTTTGACTTAGCCTAAAACTTAGCCTAAATTTTAATTAGGGCAACAAAATCTCATAATTGTCATTTTTCCCTTAAGGCTCTCCACTTCATAAATCATTAGATTCAACTCAAATGACTTTAAAATTTCCTTGGCACCCACTCATGGGTCAATTAAAATATCAAAGGTATAATTATAATTTTCTAATTTTTATTTAATTTTTATAATTATTTTTACTCAAAAATAAGTTTTTTCAATTTTAATTCTTTTAATTAACCAAAGTAAAGTTTTTGTCCTTAGGGAAACTATTGGAGATTTACCAAGGATAGAGGACCAACTGGACCACATTTCATGATTTTTGAGTTATATTTTAATTATTATAATTATTTAATGATTTTAGTGATTAATTAAATAGAAAATATAATTTAATTTTAAAATTATTTTTTATATTTTTATTTAGTCTCTTTGAGTTTAGAGAACTATGAGAAACAAATTTTTTATTTTTATGATTTTTATTTTAATTATTGTAATTATTTTAATGAAAAATCAAGAAAGATACATTATCGACATTTAAAAATACGTAAATTTATTAACAAAATTAGGAAAAATATTTAACTGATTTCAAGTGATAATGAAACAATTTGTGACATTTTTGTGCATTTTTATATTTTTGTGATTTTGAATTATCTTTAATTATTTTTAAATTAAAAATTAGGTAAAAAATAAACTATTTATTTTAACATCAATTTTATTTTTCTGGAGTGCCCTTGGTCACAAGGATCACTCCAAACTACTTTTTATGATTTTCTTAATTTTATTTTATTTATTATAATTATATTAGTGCAAAAATCTTATTTACCTTAAAAATTAAGTTTTGATATGAAATACATTTCAAGTGGTTTAAATATTTAGAGTGACTTAATATGTTTATTATCTTCATCGTGGATTGAATTTTGTGATTTATTGAATTAAATTTTATTTTCTTTAATTTTTATGAATTTAATGACTTAATTACCTAAGATAATACACCTAATTATTTAAACTCATTTTATATTTTTTTCTAGGGTCCTCTGACTATAGTGAACCTAACAAAATAAGTCCCAATTTTTTTTAATTTTTGTTTTAATTTATATCTATATATATAAATATATATTTATATATATTAAGCAAAAAAGGGTGACTTAACTTTTAAAATTAGGGTTTTTAGAGTTAGGGGTGTTCTGTGACTTCGGAAAAATAAGAGAACACTCCTAATCACAAGGAGAAAAAAGCCCTTTGAAATTTCAAGTCATGATGATTAATATTTAATTAAATAGGACTAAAACAAGTTCTAGAGTATTTAATTAATTAAAAATAAAATACATGACAAAAAATTTCTATTTTTGGTTTATAAATTTCTTCTATGTTCACTGAGCATCAGAGTTTTTTTATTTTTTTAATGAATATTCTGCACAAAGTTATAATTTTTTAAGGTTTCTGAATTTATTAAAAAAAATCCTTTTTTTCTACTTATCTACATGGGCCTAAGTCAACCTCGGCGTCTCTGAATGCACACACGACATCCTCCGATTCGTTGCACTTTCTACCCAAGATTGCCACGCTACCCGTGATTCACGTCCTGTAGCTTCGTCCGGTGAAGTCTGGACCGTCCACTGAATATACACGCGATCCAACCACTTCGGATCATCATCCCCAACTAACCTAACCTGAGAATCAGACATTTTCTAGACCTAATATCTTGCTTGATACTCAACCAAATCACATGAGGTTTGATCCTAAAGAGGTTTGATCAGGTTTGATCCTAAACCTTCATCCAGTCAAGGTGAACCTATCTATATGGTTGATCAAGCATAAAATTAAAATTTTCTTCATAAAAGCCTAAATCGAGCTATGATTTTGGGGAAATGGTTTATACCTTAGACTAATATGTGAGACCACAATTAGGACTGTTTTGAATCTTTGTTGTGAGTCCATCAACGTTCTCCAAGCATTAGCTGAAGCAAAGGTTGAGTCTGTGTAAGAGTTTGGCTGAACGGTGGTGCGGCCTTAGTCAAAGTCTGGTGCAAAGGGCTCGAGAAAGGCCAATTTTAGTAGGGAACTTTGTCGTAGGCTATTGGGAAGCTTATGGGTTAATCAATTTGGGATTTGGTGGAGTTTGTGGAGATGACCAAAAAATTCCATAGTTTTCAAAAGAGAAATTTAGTGGGAATGAGGGCTGAAAAATAGTAGGGGTGAGCTTCTCTGGGTTGCTAGAAGGTCTGGGAGATTTTGGCAGAGTTTTATTAGGGTTTGATCACACTCCTTATTTTGGTCGTGAGGGGTGGTGTTTAAATAGCCATGGCCATGGTGGCCAACAGAGCAATCCAAGGTGGCAAAGAGGTCTCTTAGGTGGAGGGAAGAAGAGCTCCATTGGCCAATTGGGTTAAGGCAGTTTGGATGGGTAGAATTTGGAGTTTTAACCACCTGATGCCTCTCAACCATTGCATTTTCCGACCACTAGGTGACTAGCTGGTTCAGGGAGGTCAGGGTAGTTTAATGGTGGTAATCTTGGGGCTTCAGAAAGCTGGTTGCATGCGTTAAAGAGTTAACCATATTTAGGGGATGAGTTTCCACGATTTAGGGGACTGGCCCAACCCACAATTATAGAAATAATCATGTTCCAGAATATGACTAAAAACTTGACCCAATTTATATTTACGGCTAGTACGACATATGCAGTGTTATAAAATTTAAAGTAATTATTTTTGCTGTAGGTGTACTATGCAATTATACATATCGTTTCAAGTAATGCAGAGTTTTCATTAAAAACCCCAGTATCGATCCCACGGGGAAAGCGGTAATTTTATTTATGTGACTAAGAAAAACCTTTACTATAAATAGTGGAATAAATTCTAGGAAAATATGAAAGTAGTTCAAGTGTGAAATAAAGTTTACTAATTCCTACAAGTGCAAATTAAAAGTAAATGCAGAGATTAAAAAATAACTAAAATTAGAAAATGCAATATATGAAGAAAATTTCTCTTTGCAAATAATTCATAATCAGTGTAGGAATGCAAATGTTTATATGTTTAACTAATGTATTGTGAAAAATAGGAGCAATCCTATTCTTTATCTCTTCCGAGCATAGAGAACATTGGCTAATCTAAAGTTGGTGTTGGGATGTATAATAGTGTTGGGCAGGTTCTATCCTTTCACCTTTAGATTACCCACCATGCCCTCTCTATAAAACCTACCAGTGACCCATAGTTTCAATCTCTAGACCAAATTAATAAAAGAGTCTAGCATTTCACCCTAAAAACATCAATTCTACGCCCATCAAATCTTATCTCCCTATCTATTTGCACTCTCCCTCAAGTGATTTTCATGGCTCCTTCCAAAGTGAAATGTGGTACTCACAAGTTAAGGAAATCTTATCCCTCTCGGTTCTGTAAGTTTCTCAGCAAATTTTAATAAAATAAATGACCAATTGCAAAATAAATGAAGAACTGATGAAAATACTGTCACAAATATGTGGAATAAATAAAAGTTCTAAGCAAATCAAATCCACCACATAATTACTTCTTATTACAAGGAGAAAGAGGAAAACTACTCAGAATTCATGGGAATATAAAAACAAAATATATTTATAAAACTTAAATCCAACATACAAAATAAAATATACAAAAACTTATCACAAATGTTTCCCCAAGCACTCCTCCGAAGTTCCCTCAGTTCTCAGACTCTACAAGACGCTTATAAGACTAACAATACTTCAGAAATCACAAAGACTCACACAAACTCAATAAGGTGGCCACCCACTCTAGATGAGATCCTCCCTTTCTCAAAAAAAACTCTTAAGACTCCTCTATTTCGTTCAAAATTAATCCCACTTTATAGAGCTTTGAAAATCACCAAGCGTTGCTTCAAACATCTTTTTAAAATTCATCCAAATTCAATGAATATAAGTGTAACTATTTCTAGCACCTAGGCGCCAACCTCAATTTTCTTCTGGTGCTTAAGTGCCAACTCGACTATTTTTTGCAATTAATTTGATTTGACCCATTTTGCTCCTTTTTAATGTATTTTTGCTCCTTTTTGCCCCTAAACTCTTTTTGTTGCACTTGCAACCAAAAACAAAAAAAAAAATCTTTCATTAAAGCATAATATCCTCAAAATGGGTATAAAATGTGCATATAAAATAGGTAATTTTAAGGCGCATCAATTCCCCCTAACTTAAACGTTACTTGTCCTCAAGTAACCCTTTTCTTAAATAAAACATTATAGCATGTGATGGTGGATTTCACTTAAAGATTCTTATAATTATTATCCTAAAATTGTTATAAGAGAACTTACGAGAAGTTTTTAATAACTTAGGTTAGATCCAAGTTTAAGAGTATTCAATAATTAAGTCTAGGAATTATGATTTTTATATTCATTTCAAAAATAATTATAATGTGTCATACTTAGAAGTCTCAAAAAAATTTAAAGAAAAGAATTTTATGGGAACTCTATTAGTAAAGATACTAATACTTTAAAGTTGTAAATAAACTTAGAAATGTATTTAAATCTCTTTCTTTAAGTTGATTCAAGTGAAGCCAATTTTTGATTAAACATTTCGTCAAGTTTCTCTTCATATATTTTTCTTTTTTTCTTTTTTATTTTATTTTCTTTTTCTTTTCTTTCAGGATATTTTTAATCCTTGCCTTTTCTTTTTTTTTTTTATGTAAGGATTGATATATCTGGATAGCCTTTATTGATTTTTAACTTCACTATCCTCTTCTTAATGTTAAAAATCCATCACAATTCTTCACTTAATAATGTGTATTAGTTTAAATTGACCTTTCATAGAGTCCCCAATTCTTTGTGAGTATATCTAAGAATTTATAGCATTTCAAAAATATAATTTCTCCACTCTGAATAATAAAAGCATAATCCCAACTTTCATATCAACACCTTAACTTTTGAACTACCCCTTGCTACATGAAAATTTTACTTAATACCACTATAACATTAAAGGATAAAAAATAGTGTTCTAAAGTTAACACCACATATCACGGGCTATGTTAAAATAGTTTTAAAATATTGTTTACCGAGGACTAATAAAGTCTAGGTTTTTTTTTAAGAAGTTTTATCCTTTTTCCCAAACTTAAGTTTTTAAATAATTTAAAATATTTCTATGCATATTAGTCATGAAGTGAGAAAAATTTAAAAGTTCTTCACATGGAATAGTATATGTACAATTAATAAAAACATGTGTTGAGCAGTAGAAAATTTAATTTAAAACATGTAGATCATAAAAAATTGCAATGTAAATTATGGTAATTTTGAAAAGGAGATAAATGAAAATTTTCCTTACAAACATTATACACTATTTCGGAGTGGTGTGTTCCGTGGTATGCTGATATCGTTAGCTATATAGTTAGTGATATTTTCCCCTACAGATTAATACACCACCAAAAGAAAAAGTTCATCCATGATGCAAAATTTTACTTTTGGGAATACCCTTATTTATATAAGAAATATAAGGATCAAGTTATACAAAGATGTGTACCATTTGAAGAAACCATAGAAATTATTAAAAAATGTCATGAATTTTATTTTGGGGGACTTTTTGGAGTAGATAAAACTGCATTTAAAATTTTACAATTTGTATTTTATTGGTATAATTTATTTAAGGATGTTAATATTTATGTAAAAACATGTGATAAATGTCAGAGAGTAGGCAATATTTCAAAAAGAAACGACATGCTTCTAAATTTTATTTTGAAAATTAAAATTTTTGATGTCTGGGATTTGATTTTTATGGGACCATTTATACCATTATCGGGACAATTTTTGTTGAGGAGTTGCCCGTTGGAAGCTGTCGGCCGCCAGAATTGAAATCTCGTCGTCCGCTTTGGAAAGACATTTAATTTACACACACACATGACCCCATATTTTTCATAGTTTAAAATCAAAGAGAACTGTACCTCAAATCTTATATCTATCCCGAAGGATAAACACAAGACTTGAGGACGAGGCTCGATCAAATAAACTAAGGAAAGTATGACGTCTGTTTGGTCTGCGAAACCTTTGTATTTGCCGACAAGTTCCCTTATTTAATATAAAGGATTAAATAGGGTTTATATAGGGTTTATATTAAGCTGGGTTTGGAAAAGCTTCCTATAAGGGCAAGCCCCTATAGTTAATAACATCTTAGATGACCGAAGTCACCTAAGACAACTCTCGATAAAAATCAGGAAATGTTTTCTTCAAAGAGGTTAAAAGGATGGGACATTTCAACAAGATCGAACAAAGAGGTGTGAAAGGGAATTAGTTTAAATTTGAAACATTAATCACGAAATCCAATGGAGGAAGAACTAGGGGATGTCATAGATTCGGAGGAGAACCTTGGTGACTTTCCAGTCTATCATATTGTTTGGTTTCAGTTCTGAAGAGAAATTATCTAAATATTTCATCTTGCCAATTTTATTTGTTTAGGGCTTACATTTATGTGAAACGATCACACAAATAACTTGGAAAATGTGAAGGTTTAGGTCATGACGAACGACAACCTTAGAATCCTAAGACGAGTTAGGGCTTATATTGAACAGCAGAGTTATACAAAGGCCTAAAGATAAGGTGAGGATTTATGTTGCATAAGCAAACAACCACAAAATCCTATGGCTTGTTGTTTAATTCTAAGGAAAGATATGCTATTGTAGATCCTCTTGCTGTTGAAGATGATTGTGCTGCCCACAATGCTAGCTCCAAGCTCATCGCCATGACGAGTTTAAGTTTTTCAATTTGACAAGTTATAATGTCAAATCAGATGTCCCTATGATTATAGTCATTTAAATATTATGGGGCATATTAAAGTTGATTAGAGCGACACCGGTTAGGATCCTACGGTTCCCTCGTTCCGGTACCACTATTTTCTATTGAACTCACTTAGTCCAAATGAATTTACTAAACTCAACTTAATGAGTTCCATAATTTCATTTAGACCGTGGGAAGCCTCGTTAGCAACCGTAGGTTACCTCCTCCGAGGAGTT